>NW_018397254.1:2913309-2935445 GCF_002168275.2 Theobroma umbraticum | reverse complement strand
GGTGCCAATCCTTCTGCTGAAGGTGAAGAGCAGGATGAGGGTGTTGGACCAAGCTGTTGTCAACATCGTTGACACTTTAGACTACAGGAGCAACCTCCTTTCTACAAGGGGTAGTTTGTCACATACATGAAGAGGCTTATCAAGAATGACACCCAAGTTGGAAGGAGAGAAGGGTGAAACCTTTAAGAAACACATTGAGGGAGCAACCAAGTTTTTGCTTTCAAAGCTCAAGGACCTTGAATATTTCGTGGGAGGGAGGATGCATGACGATGGCTGTTTGGTGTTTGGTGTTTGCTTACTACAAGGATGGTGCTGTTGACCCAACATTTTTGTACTTTGCTTATGCATTGGAGGAGGTCAAGTGCTGAGTTTGAGGCAGAAGTGCTTGCTGTATATAGTTCTAGTCTTCATTGTTATTTCTTGCCTTCTTTTCAATCTTTTGAACTGCTAGACTGAAGGCTCATGGCTGCTGTTTTGGTAATAATAGGATTATATTATAATTCTAGCTAGATAATGTATACAATTATCTTAACACTAATAAGTTCACTAATCTGAATCATGAATCAGCAAAAACTATCAGTTTATAATTAGCATGAGTTTCCCTACGACTTGGACCTTAATGTTTTGCTCCTGAATTTTACAGGTCAATCCGGAGGTGATAGTGGAGGTGCTGACAGGATAGCATTCACTGGAATTACCATCTTACTCTTATCTTTGGCCGCTGTAGCGCTGTATTAAGGGACATATTCCTTTGGAATCTTGATGAGCGGATGGGTTTTTCAGAGTAAATAACACAGAGATCATTCAGAGCTTAGGCATCCGAGTTTCCATATCTAGAGATTTCATTGTTTACTTGTATTTTTCTTGCCTGATACTATACTTGGTCGGTCAGTGTTGCTATCATTGATCTTTGTTGTTGGTATTATTATTATTATTATTCAGTCGCATTTATGTCAGCATTTGAGTTCATCATTTTGTTCTCAAAAGTTGAAAACTACATCTTCATTGTGCTTTCGTGCCTTATCTTTCCATATCTCTCTCTTTGTTTAAACCTGAAAAGTCGATTGTGAAAGTTTCATTGATCTCAGTCTTTTTGTTGCTTCATGGTATTCTTCAGCATAAATAAGGTGCTCCTGACTTGTAAGGTCTAAGATGAGGGGAACGTATTGAGCTTGAGTTATTGAATATGCTCAGTGCACAGAACATATTTTCATTCACGCAGCAGCTTCTGTCGGGGGAATTAAGAGGCTAATGCGTAATGGGCTTCGGTCAACATACTCACCCTCTCGACATGGAAGCAACAATCAAAACTCGCATTTTCCAATAGTTGAGGGCATTGATCAATAACTACTTTTCTATTATGATTGGGCCTTTGCCCGTTACCCCAACAGCATGAAATAATCACACTACTCTAAAAATCTAAATTGCCTGCTACATTAAAGTAAGGATTAAAATTAAGATTTATATATTTGAAATATTATTATTCATTATTATTTATATCGGATTATAAATATGTAAAAATTTAAAATCCAAATTATTTTTAAAATGAATATTTTTAATTCTTTTAATAAAATAATAATTATATTTATAACATTTAATTAATCAAATATAAACTCCTAACAATAATCAGCCGACATCGGAGCCAAACAAGAATAAGAGCACTCGGCATTTTAATATGATTGGACCAAATTTTTAATTCAAAGGTGATTCCTATCCTGTAGAAGATACTAGAAGGACCGAGTCTCATCATCACCACCATTATTATTTTTTTTTTTATTTTTCTTTCATGTAAAGGAAAAATTGAAAAACCTCAAAGCCCCTGAAAACCTCACAAAGCAATCTCCGAAAAAACCCGACCCACAAAATGGACGCGGCGAAATTGAACGAGCTGAAGAAGTTCATCGATCCAGTGCAAATCCAACCCTTCCATTCTCGGCGATCCTTCCCTCTCCTTCTTCCGCGACTATCTCGAAAGGTAATTTGAAACATTCCATCACTCTCTACTCTACTCGCTCCATGTCTCACTCTCATCTGTACTTGCTAATAAATAAAAACGTCTTCGTTTTTCAGTCTCGGGGCTAAGCTCCCTTCCTCTGCTTACAGCCATGGAGCCAGCGACTCCAAATCAGTAACTGCTTCAGCACTAATCAAACTCTTACATTATTCTCCTTCTTTTGTTTCTAATTTTGTAATCCAACCGAGGATTTTGATTTTCAGAAAAGTTTTGTGGTGGAGGGAAGTGACGATGAAATGGCGGATGAAGGAGAGAAATTAAATGTAGAAGAGGAAGAAGAGGAAGATGAGATTGTAGAATCGGATATCGAGCTCGAAGGCGATACGGTTGAGCCTGATAATGATCCTCCACAAAAGGTATCAGCTAATTTAGCAATGAATTTATGTTCCATTTTTTTTCGGGATTGTTTTAAATTAATTGTGTTCGTGTTTTATATTTTTGGTTTCTGTAGATGGGAGACCCTTCGGTGGAGGTCACGGATGAGAACCGCGATGCTTCGCAATCGGCTAAAGCCAAAGCCATGGATGCCATTTGTGAAGGTAAATAAATCAGTATTTAATATTCATTTGTCTATTTTTGTTTGAATTTGTATTTGATGAATCAGTATAATGCAGGGAAGTTAGAGGAAGCTATTGATAGCCTGACTGAGGCAATTTTGCTGAATCCAACATCAGCAATTATGTATGCCACAAGAGGTTAGTTTTTGCCTTTTATCCAGTAATATGCTTTATTTGATTTGAATCTTTTGAGACAGATTCTTATATTTTTAAAATGGTTTGGTTGCTTTGTCATGATTTTTGGTTTCAGCTAGTGTTTACATCAAGATGAAAAAGCCCAATGCTGCTATTCGAGATGCCAATGCAGCTTTGGAGGTTCGTATATATGTTGTTCTTTGCGTTGGTTTAAATGTGGTTTTGCACTTGCTTGTATGATAAAATGCATAAATGGTAACTGTCTATCTGGGATTATTGTTTGATTCAAGCAATATATTTAAGGAATTTATGCTCAGCAATATTGTGTTCCATATTTGTTTCCACATGTTTTAGGGTTTTTCTGGAAACAATGGTGTGGTTGCTGAGAAGGAAATATTTTACATATTCCCTCATTCTTATCTTATAGATTAACCCAGATTCTGCTAAGGGCTACAAGTCTCGTGGCATTGCACGAGCAATGCTTGGTCAATGGGAAGATGCTGCAAAGGATCTGCACGTGGCATCGAAGTTGGATTATGATGAGGAAATAAACAATGTGCTTAAGAAGGTTTGCTCTTGTCTGTCCTTTCTTTGGATGGTTTAGTCCATGCATCATAATTCTCAGAAGATGAGATTTAAAATCAGAACAAATAGAGAGATGAGGTTTTGAGAATAATTTAGAAGGATTTTGGTTAATCAGTAGATCTCTGGTGTTGGAAGCTTATCAGATAATTTCTCCCTGTTTATCATTTCTGAAAAAAGTGAACATCTATTCAATAGGCTTGCGTAGTTGACCTGACTCACTCAAGCTCTATTCCTTTCTAATTGAGTGGTCTACTCAAAATGTGATGTATTAGGATTTAGGTTCACTGAGCCTTTCCCAAAATAACAGCTAGGCTTAAGATGCATCTTCTGACATAGAAATGAAGTGTTATACTGTGCCACCAATATTTTTGGTTTGGGGCTGTATCAGCATTACTAAATATGAGAGACAGGACTGTTGTTGTTGGCTATAAGACCTGCTTTGGTTTCTCACATCAATTCTTCGCTTAAATAGGTTGAACCCAATGCACAACGAATTGAGGAACACCGTAGGAAGTATGATAGATTGCACAAAGAGAGAGAGGACAGAAAGGTTGAGCGCGAGAGACAACATCGTCGTGCTGAAGCTCAGGTAATTTAGCACTTATTCATCTTCTGACAAAGATACCTTACGATTGTTTTCTTTGACTAATTACACTGTATATTGTGCTCAAGGCTGCATATGAGAAGGCTAAGAACCAGGAGCAATCATCCTCCAGTAGAAAACCTGGGGGGATGCCTGGTGGGTTTCCAGGTGGTATGCCTGGAGGTTTTCCAGGAGGAATGCCTGGAGGGATGCCTGGAGGTTTCCCTGGTAGCATGCCAGGTGGGATGCCTGGAAATGTTGATTTTAGCAAAATATTGAATGTAAGTATGATTGAACGGGCTTTTTTTTTTTTAAAATTAAAGCAATCAGCCTTTTTTGGTTTTTTATCTAGATGCAATTGAAAATTTTTTTTCACATTGTTTTAGGCTGAAATGTCAAGAAAACTGTTTGTTTCGACTTTTATGTTGCATACTAGATACTTGGAATAGGTGAATTGCGATTTTGGAAACTTGTGTTTTTGATGTGGTTTCTGTTTTTTGATTTTTTGATCAGGACCCTGAATTGATGGCGGCATTTAGTGATCCAGAAGTCATGGCTGCTCTCCAAGATGGTAGCCTTTTGGCTTTCCTATGTTTTATTTCTTTTCTCCTACTTGACACCTTTATACTGCTTTCCTCACCTAGACTTGCAGCTTGTGGAGTAATCTTTCCTTTCATTCTTTAAGTTTTTTTAACCCTAGTCGCTTTCAATGAACTAGGACTATGTTTACTATGCTTGCTGAAGAGAACTTAGGAGCATTTTTTAGCTGGCCTTGGGTATTGATATGTGTTGGTATAGGGTTCAGCAAATGCCTGATTCTAGTAGGATACAGTGCAGAACAGGACTCTTATAGGGGACCCCAAATTTTTTGGCTGAGGCTTTATTGAAATGAATATTAGTGTTCTTTGTAGATTTACAGTATTGTATGTGCTATAGTGCAATAATTCTGTATAACCTTACAGACGCATGACCATATATTTTAGAATGTTGGACATCGTGGTTAGTCTATTTAAAAATTGATAGTGAGTTTTATATATCTTAAACATATTTTTTTGGGGAAAATTCCTTGTAATTTAGCAAATAGTTGGTCTCTGGAACCTCATTCAGGAAAATGTTTTCAATGGTGCTGTAGTTTCAGTCGTATTTTTTAGCTTTGATGTTCTCTAATGCTTTTGGTGACTTGCATAATATTCATTTATCCTTATATGTGCTATCTCTAGGTGTGAATGATTCATCATCATGGTTGGATGTATTAAATGACTTCATGTTCTATTCTGCATGGAAACTTGACATTCTTTATCATTTTCTTAGGTGACTAATCTTTTTGCTGATTTGTATGCTTAGACTGACTTTGCCTTAAGAGTGTTTGAAAAGGCATATATTCCTTGCACACTTTCTATCCATTCAAATGTGGCATTATCTAGTTAATCTTGCTGTGTACTCTTTTGTATGGGTTCTTTAAGTGTATGTATGATGCAACAGGCATTAGAAATCGAATCCTATTTTCTCAGGACATTTATGGTCATCAACACATCAGAATTTCTTACACAAGTGCCTCTGAGAGTTTTATGCTTGTATAATGGGGGCTTATGTGTTCTTTTCAATGGTTTTGCAGTGATGAAGAACCCTGCTAATCTTGCAAAGCATCAAGCAAATCCCAAGGTGGCTCCGGTAATTGCAAAGATGATGAGCAAATTTGCTGGACCCAAGTAAAATAGTTTTTCAAATTGATGTCATATTTGGGAAATACTCCTGTTGTATTTGAAGGAGATGATGTTTTGTTTTACAAGATTGGCAGGATTGTTGTGTTGGGAATTCGTTTTAATAGGTTGGAGGATTTTGTTGATGAATTGGAAGGACATATTTTTCAACATTTTTAGGCCTTGATAACTTGGGTTACAAACATATCCTTGTCAGACACAACACTTTTATTCCGAAAGATTCCTTCGTCATCGGTGGCGAGTTAATCAATTTTTATTAAGGGATTAAAAATAAAAAAAAATTAAAATTAAAATTTTAAAAAATAATATATTGAATTTAATCAACAATAAAATGATTGATAATAAAAAATAATTATATAAATAAAAAAATATTTGCAATAGTTAGTTTGAAATTTGGGTTTGATCCTATTTTTTGAATATAAATTTATTAATTAATAATTATGTATTGCAAAATATTTATTTTTTGAAAATTGAGTTTTGGAAGTTTTGATTCATATTGTTTTTATTGAGGAATTAAAATATTGAGGCTTCATGGTTTAAGTGTAAGAAGATTATTTAGATGATTTGTATTTAAAAAAAAAATTGTTGATTGTTTTCAATTTATTTATATTTTAATCATATTTAGAAAAATTTAATGCAGTTAATTTTAATATTTTTATTTTATTTTTATTTAAACTTGTCATATGAAATATAAAACTATAATACATAAAGCATAAATAAGTAAATATAATATATAGGATTGATACTTTCTTCTTATATGATTAAGATTGTTTAATGGTTATATATTTAAGATAATTTTTTTAATTAAATATAAAATATAAAACATATAAAAAATATATTCAAGATATTTTTTTTTCATAATCTGGATTAATAAAAAAAATAATACGTTAATAGAATTTTAAACAACTACAATTTATATTTAAAAATTATATAATAATTTATTAAGTTTTAAATATTAAAATTATAAAAATAAAATTCATATAATAGAAAAAAAAGAATATAGAAAGTAAAAGTTAGAATCACATATGATATAATAAAGAAATGATTGATAATTAGTAAAAATTATAAAAATTTAAAATATATAAATAAATAAAATAATAATAATAATAATAATATAAATTTAAAAAAACTTTAAAACTGGGGCATGTGAAATCATTGTGTTATTTTTTATTTCTATTAATTATTAAATAAAAATTATTTTACAGAAGTAGTTAAAATATATATATAGATAAAATTTTAAAATTTTTATATAATATAAAAAAATTCTTAAAAATTTCCCCCCAAATGTAAAGGAGGCTCCGCCCATCTTCCTCAAAATTTGATGTTGGAAGGCCATTCAGTTTAGATTGCCCTTCTTTCATATGTAACAGTTCGTGGTTTTCTAGGCCTCGTGCCTTCATAGGCTTAACATTTTTTGGTCATTTCACAAAAGTACCATTTCAGGATGGAGGGTTGGTATTTTTTTTTTTCATTTTTCTTATTTCTTTTTTCAGTATTTAGAAATATAAAACTTGCTCTCGTGACCGGTGTTGAATTTCAATCAAAGACTGCTTTGTGAAAGAGACGGACAGGGAGAAAATGGAGAAAATGTGTTGAATTTTCAAAAAAAATTCCTTTTTAAGCAACACTTGCAATGCCGACAACCTTGCTTAGTGGATGTAAATCAACATTAATGGACGTCACCAATATAAATGGATATTGGGTTTTAAAGGTGACCCCATTGGAGAACAAATGTAAGGTTTTTAGCAAGTTATCTGTGTTGCTTTATCTTTCTTTTATTTATGCATAACTATATATTTTGTTGACCCTTCAATTGGTTTTTCTTTTTTCATTTTTTTTTGTAAAGAAAATGGTGAATATTCTTTAAGTTATGGTGAGATGAAATAAAAGCATACTATTCCTTTTTGACTTTTATATCCTGTTTCCTGGTGAAAGCACTCTCTGTTTTTGCTATTTTTATGTTTCTTCTAATAAGATATTACTGGAAAGACTTTCAAAAAAAAAAATGGATATTACTGGAAAGATTTTACTTTCTTTGTACACTCTCAACATTGATAGTTTCTCTCCTTGGTTGAAATTAATTACGAATAGGAGATAAATAGTCCATACGCCATCTTTCATTGGAACTTGGTCATATATGATCTGCCTCACCCCCCTGGATTAATTCTGCTTGCATCGAGAAGAAGCAAATTCTAATCATTAGTTTCTCTCCTTTGTGTAGTACTGGAGCAGTGTGACAAGAATTCCTCACTGCCTTTTGTTCGTCCCACATTTTCCTGTCTTGCAAAATTAACTTTAACCCAGGCTCCTGTGAAATAGGTGAACAACAGACACAGGACAGGGGTTCAGACGTACCGTTCCGTAGTACTGCAGCAAAGCAAGCCCTCAGTCACCATTCACCACCCTGCAGTTGAAATAATGTCGGTCAGCAAATCCAAATCCAACGCCCATAGTCCTGACTCTTTGAGTCTCGACTGGCAAAACTGTTACAAGCCTTTTTTTCCTTTTATTTGACTCACATTCTCAATTAGGCCGGAGAAGGAAAACGACCCATCACCCATCAGGAGGTAAACCCGCCAGTCACCAATCCTCTTTGCAATGCCTTGCGAGATGGGTGTGGTACTCGTTCATTTTGCATGCTTCCACCCAATCACATTCAACAAGTTAGCTACCCAAGCTCACCCACCAGTTACTATAACCTACCACTCCTTTGATTATAAACCAAAACTTTCATTCATTGGAGGAGAAAGTTACAAGACCAAGCTAGAAAATAGTAAGCAAAAGTATAATTTCTTCAACACTTTTCAAAATCTCCCCCATTTTTCCCCTACCAAACTCTATCTTTCTTAGACATTCATTCGACCTGTCAATGTGTCTTGTACCACAAAAAGGGACAGTGTTGAAGCTACATTAGATCAATCAAGAAATTCTATCTTTGGAATGTCTTGTCATTACACCACTAATTGTGGGGGAGTTTCAACTCCTAAAGATTTAGTCTGACCCTTAATCGAAAGCCCAACTTATATAATTTTTGACCAATTCCCTCCTCATTTGTCCATAAAGTTGAGCTGAGATTAATATCGTTTTTCCCTTTCTTTGGACCTTTTTGGAATATTAAATTGCCAGTATTCCCTATTCGGCTAGTAATTGTTCTTGCTTTTAGATTATTTTTTGCTTAATTCTTTTCTTAATGACGACTGCATTACTCATAAACCATGTAATTAGACAACTTTATTGAAGTTAAAAAAATTGATTTTCTTTCATCACAATGATTATTAACATCATTTTTTCTGTAGAGAATAGTAATCACAACGTTTTTGAATACCCATTTGGTAGTTCATTAGTCACTTTAAGGTGTGCCTTATGGACTTTCATGTCATAATGATGCGCATGTACTTTTGATGTTTACATTGTTTGACGCCACATGTAAATTTAGGTTAAATTTAAAGATTTGACTAACAAGTGCTCTAAAACTAATTCTTAAATTGTTACTTCAAATAAAGAAAGATCTAGACTTGAAGCCACTAGAGAGTTGGAATAATGAAATCGATCTAGACTTTATATTTTATCTTTCGAATTAATTAATCTTTACATATATTCGTCGACATTGATATTAAAAATTGCATTTCAAAATTCTAATGATAAATTAATTGAATATGATGAACTCATCATTTGAACTTAAATCACCTCTGAAACAGCTTGTCTTCAGGTGGACTTAATTATGTATAATTCATATGCGAATTAGTGAATTTTTTTTCTTTCTTTTTTGTCTCTTTTTTGTACATCGTCTTGATTCACATGTTCCCACTTAATTGCTAGTGGAAACTGTGAAAGGAACAAAAAATCATTTAATAAAGGAGAAACTTCACCATCATGCAATGAATACATAACAAGTATATGTATATAAGAAGAAAAAAAAGAAAGCAGAGAATGTGTAATGAAAGTTGTGGAAGGAACTATTGTAATAATGTGAACATGTTGAAGCTATGGTCGTTGAAGCGATCATGAACTTACAACTGCTACAGTTACGGCTGAGCGTAAACCAGACAGCCCCAACTCTACAAGCAATGCCCGTACCCGCAGCTACCTTACCTCATTGAGTATTAACTGCCACCTGCTTTATACCTAATAAAATTAATGATTTAGAAGTCAAGACTTCACCACTGCTTTTCTTATCCCTAAAACACATGCAAATGCAAGCTTTGATGAGTCATGACCTGCAAAAATATCTTCTTTTAGGGTTTATCGACCCATGTGTCGATGTGGATTCTCGAGATGCCAGAACTTTTACGTAGTTGAGTATATATATAGAGAGAGAGAAGTTGAATTGATTCGAATGCTGGGGGATTACTGAGCAAACTCCAAATGTGTGGTGGTGAAACGGTGACGACCTTGCATTGCATGCCATATTTCACACACACGTTTTAGCAAAGTTTGGTTCCCTATCACTTTTTTTCTTTCCTTACAGGGAAAGTATGTGTCGATTATGCACGTACACACATAATAGTATATACAGGTTAATACAAAGAACAAAACAAAATTGATTCTCATGCCTTGCAAGTCATTCTATAATTTCCCTCTGATTTTTCAACGCTAATTGGCAAAACGGACGTGCTGTCCTCGTGAATGAATTTTACATCGGTATGCGGCCACCCTTTCATAATCAAATAATTAAAATATAATAGTTTTGACATATTAAGGTTATAACGTATTTTAATATTTGAGTTTATTATATATATATATATATATATATTCAAAAAGTCATGAATATTGATTTTTTTTAAGGAAAAAAAATTGATGTGTATATATATTTTAACTATGTCATTTAAATTAATTAATTGAACAATCATACATGATTAATTCATATGACTCCTTTTAAATTAAGTAACAAAACCTTTCGCCTGAAAAAAATTCACAAAGATTTTGAAGTAGGTGTCAAATACTAATTATTTAAAAATTTATAATTTAATGATTAATTTATATGATAAGAACATAAGATTACAAAGCAGCTGGGGTTTTGTGCTTGGATACGTAATGAAGTCCAAAGTTGAGATATAGAGGAAAAGGGTCCACATTGAACTGTACCACCTAAGCCAAGAGATACAAGTCAATAACCAAGAAATTTGAACATTAACTACCCAATCCACTCATCTTATTATATATTATATAGTATGTGTATACAAATTGCCATTATCGACAAGAAAATGCATGCATCATAAAGTTATGGTGTTGAATTAAACTTTGACATGGCGATTACTTAGGCAGGACACTTGTAACAAATAAAACCAATTTAGGATGACAAACTTGGGTCATCTAATATTAATAAATCTAAACCCTCCGATGAGGGTTATCTGAACCACGATCAAGGGCTAAGGATCTAGTTCTTTAACCAATAAGCAAATCTAGTATAAATGGAACTTGATGGAACAATCTAGAAATGCAATACGTGTCTTCCAGGACATAATGGTACGTATAATTGTTAACATAGTTATACACCCTCCGTGTCAAAGATACCTTTGCTTGTGTTCTGTTTTATTAAGATGGGCAAAGGCTTGACCAGGACAGTGGGTAAAAGAATCCAACCAAACTAAACAGGAGGATTAAATTTAAGGAGAAATTAAGGTTTTTGAAACAGATACAATTGCTAATCTAGCATATAATCCATATAATATTTTATTCTTACATGTGACAATCATGTAATATGAATGCAATTATGCATATGGGATCAATAATTAAATTTTTTAAAAAACCTATAGATCATTAATCAAAGAACTTCGGGGTTTAAACAATTATATGGATGCTTAATTAATGAAGGGAACATGAGTAATACTTTGTGGATTGCATTAACAGGTCATTAACCCTGTTTCTTATCAAGCATTGGTTTGCTAATCATCGCAGGACTTAGAAGAAAAGTTGAATTAGCAAGTTGTTAATCATGACTTAGAACACGGAGATGGGGGAAGCAACGACTTTTTTCAAGTTGTTTGTTAATGACTCCTGCGCTTTGACAAGGGAAGCAACTCATCCTGTGGATGTCGAAATCTAGGGTTTCTTCCCAAGTGTAACTTAGTATTACTTAACAAAACACGAAAGAAAACCGCACCACATCTTCATTTGATGAGGAATGAGTTTGATGAAAATGATAAAAGAGCGGCATGACATAATTGTCCTTCTTATAGTAATCATGAAGTTTTCCCTCCATTCAACGGAGGTGAAGTATGGGTTCAAGACTAGAAATCATTAAATGAATACTTGCTTTCTACCCTCTATGTGAAAAGTAAAAGGAAAGTTTGAAAATATGGGTTATTGCTAACTATTTATTTAACGACACGGAAAGACTGCATTTATGACATGGGACTCTAGGTGATATTTTGAAGAAAAAAAAATGAACATTTTCATGTTCAACATAATAATCAGTGTGAATGTGATGATTTTTTTTTATATTAGATAAGAGTATTATTTTCAAAACAAAAATAACCTTTTTAAGTAATATTACGAGGTTTGAACAAATTCCTAATTCAGTATATCTAAAAAATTTTAATTAGTTCTAATTTCAATAAACTTTTGAAGAAGGGAATTCTGTATTTTTAACCAATCTGAGTTAAAAATTCTGTAAGGTTTAGCAAAAAATTACTATATATTAAATTAATAAAATCTTAACTCTTTACAATTACACCATCTGTAAAACTTTATTTATTTACTATTTATAACCTTTAATTAGGTGTGCCTAACATGAGATGATCAGTAAAAATTTATAGTATAATAAGATAGGAAGGGAAATAATGATTAATGAATGGTGGTTTTATGTGTATCAGTATTTTGTTAGGAAAAAAAAAGTAGGATCACTTTGCAAAAAAAAAAAACTCACACAAAAAATGATTAGGTGGGCAGTAGTATTAATTTCATAATTTGGTCACATTAAACAGAATCCACCCAATATCAAAAGGCTAATAATCTCTTAAGTAAACTGAAAACTCTAGTCATTAGAAACGCCTGTAAAAATTTCTACTGCGATTAAGGTACACGTAAACGTGGTGATGACGAAATGGGTGATGGAATGGTTGAGTAAGAGTGCAATGAGGGAGAGTGGGGTTGTGTAGGAAAATGGGAAGATAAATATTTTTGGAATGCTTAGATGTAGCCATGTCTTTGGGTCACCCATCAATCCACTCTCCTCTCTCACTCTTTTGTGTGTCTACTCACACCAGAACACCCCATTTTAGTTCCAACATCGCTTTCGTAAACCAATGGTGGACCCTGGAATCTCCTCCTCTCATCTCTCTGTAAAATGTAAATTATATATATATATATATACACACACATAAATATGACTTAGAATATAAATATATATATATATATATATATTACATAATCTCTATTTTAGTATTTATATATATCAGCCTTTGAAAGCTGCTGAAGGACTTTATATAAAGGTGGGTGTGGGGCTTTTGGGTCTTTACAGGTAGAGAATTGGTGAGACTAATTACTTGTTATTATTGATACTTAGTTTGTGTTTAGTGGGACTAAGTGATGGGTAGGCAGCCTTGCTGTGACAAGCTTGGTGTGAAAAAAGGGCCATGGACAGCTGAGGAAGACAAGAAACTCATCAACTTCATTCTTACCAACGGCCAGTGTTGCTGGCGTGCTGTTCCTAAGCTCGCTGGCCTCCGCCGCTGCGGCAAGAGCTGCCGGCTTCGGTGGACTAATTATCTTCGGCCTGACTTGAAGAGAGGCCTTCTTTCTGAGGCTGAGGAACAGTTGGTTATTGACCTTCATGCCCGTCTTGGCAATAGGTTCATTAATTAGACTCTCTTTTCTGTGTTAATCATGCGTTTATTGTACTGCATTTTGTGATTGCTTGGAGCAGTTTTAAGTGATAATCATTAGATTATGGTTTATTTGCTTTTGTTTTGAGACAGAAGGTTGCATATATATATCATCGTCTTGTTTTCTTGTCTTGGGTCATGGAGGTTGATGAAGAAGCTGTTATGCATTTTAAAATGTAATGTCTTTCACAGATAAACCTTATCCTTAAAGCATTTGAAAGGGAGAATCTAAAATTTTTCTTGTTTTGCTAAGGAAATGATAAGTTTCCAATTGCAATTAATGATCATGAAATTTAAACCAATAGTTCTCGAGAGCACACTGATAAATTTTTAAAGTTTGCAGTTGCAGAAAAGTCTTCCCCAAGAACTACTACTAGTTTTGATTGTCAGTTTTTGTAAAGTTAAACAAGAATACGATTCTGGTTTCATAGCTTATTGGTTCCTTATTGTTCACTGTCATCCAGTTCGGCAAGCTCTCAAATAAAGAATACATTGTTTTATGTAGTTGCTTCAGCTACTTGCTTGCTTGAAATTCAAGTGTTTGACATTGCAAGGGAGTTTTAAAATAAACTTATTACTTTAGAAGTTTGTCGTTGGAATTTGATTTGTTGGTGGGTTTTGATGTCTTCATATTGAGGATTAAACTTGATGCTGGTTAATGTTCTTTATCAGGTGGTCGAAGATTGCAGCCAGATTGCCAGGCAGAACTGACAATGAGATCAAGAATCACTGGAACACCCACATCAAGAAAAAGCTTCTTAAAATGGGAATTGACCCTGTCACTCACGAACCCTTGAACAAAGAAGCTAAGGCTGAAGAAAGTTCTTCCCATGCTGATCATTCTGCAGATAATCAAAATACTACAGAAAATGATGGCATCGTCAACTCATCAGAGGATAATTCGAGTACACCAACTGAGAATTGCTCTAGTACTACCGATGATTCCAATTTGTTAGACAGCATTTGCAATGATGAATCTTTATTGACTAGCTTATTATGGATGGATGAACCTCCCCTAGTTGATGCTTCATGGAACAGTGTCCCAGCAGGAGAAACAGCTTGTAATGGCACAAGCTTGCCATCTTGGGAGGACGACTGCGCATGGTTGCCAGACTGTCAGGATTTTGGTATTCATGACTTTGGATTCGACTGCCTCAACGACATTGAATTAAACACGATGAACACGTTAGAGATGGGCGACAAAACAGTAGCTTGATCATGCACCATAGTTGAAGTTCTGAGTAAAAAAATTCAACAATACTTAAAGCTTCAAATTAAGGTGCATATGTTACCAAGTTTTATGTCTAGTTAATTTTTAGGTCCTCAGTGTTGATGCTATCTTCCTGTATTTGGGAATATTGTTGGAAGGTCGAAGGTAAACCTCGCTTCTTCAGAGGTTTCTCACCTACCAATTCAAAAGTGACACCAACCCTCATATCCGCAAGATATGATATCTCTTTGTGCATGCCTTGCAAATATTGTAAATCTTCTGTAAAAGACAGGGAAACAATTATTATTCAGCCAAAGAAACAAGGGAAGACAGGGACATAATGGGCATGATAAAAGTGCTAGTGAGTTTTGTGACCGTGAAACCTCTTGTATATATTTATATGCAAATAAAGGTAAAAGAACATTGCTTACTTTGTTGTAATTTAAGTTTCTTAAGAAAATTCTGTTGTTTCCTCTCATGCTTACCTGCTGATCTCCTCAACGTTGATTATGATTTGCGGCCAAATTAAATATATAGTATATCCATCTTAATTTAATTTAGTCCTATAATTTTGATGGCAGAAGCATTTAGTTTGACAAGAATTTCTTTCCGATCCTATTTCTACAATGGAGTACAAGAAAAGAACAAATAAAGAAATCATTAAGTTAAACTTTCAAGTACAAGAAGAGAAGAGCACATTAATCTAGTTTATACCAGCAGTAGCACTACTGTCGCTTAACAGTTAAACTCTTTTAAGTGCAAATGCCATATCACTCAAAATTTAATAGCTTTTTGGAGCAAGAGGACCACTGTTCCAACCACCTGCTAATGGCTGTAAGATATTGCCTCACTATTGTAGCTTGATCTTTGTGCAATTCGGTCGGATCATTCAACAAGTGGCGCTAGGCATCCATAATTTAAGCAGATGACATAATTTGGTTGAGCACACTCTCCATTAATGCTTTTTTGGAATGTACTTTACACCTTGTCACCATTCATGGGAGCTTCAGGAAATTAAACAAATGTTCTAAGCAGGCTGTCAGCGCTGATTAGTTTAATGCCACTTCCAAGCAATAACTTGATCATGCTGTTTCTCTCACTTGATATATAGCCATTAGCTGCGGTTCTTAGTGCTTCTAATCATGTGTTTCTGAAGGCAATTATTATTCAATCCACTGTATTAACCTAACACTGCGAATTATAGTATACCTTTCTTGAGGAAGGATTAACTTATTAGGGCGGAGAGGGGGGGGGGTGCAAAAGGGTCATATATATGGAATTTCTTTATGTTTTTCATTGAACCGAATATTTTAATTATGTCCCTTTGACATTGCCTTGGCAGAGATGAAATCATTTTTCAGAATTTGAAGAAATGAAATCTTTTATCATTATCCTCCTGAATTAAAAAACAATTCTTTGTTAATTGTTCCTGGGGAAAAGCTTGAGTCACATTGTACAACAATTCACTATGATTGTGCTGAGTGCAGACAAAATCACAGATATAAACGTCCTTTTAGCGTTGCTGAAGAATGAATGCCATAGCCTTGTCTCTTGAAAACCAATAAATTATAAATAAAACATTTAACCTTTATTTCTATCACCAATGGAAAAATAATTGAATTAACAAAGTCCACAAGATGTTATGTCACCATGAGCTTGATGTAGAAGATTTGCGGTGATCAGCAACAAGTTAATCTAATCAATTGAAAATATTGACGAGTTTGTGACTTCTGATAAGACCTTAAATTCAACCAGAAGTATTCATCAAGACTAAAAAGGTTGATAATGAGTTGCTTTAGATCACATTCTCTGCTGATGAACTGATCGAAGACCTCAAGAAACAATTAAAATAATATACTGCTTTTGATATTATGTAAAACAATATTTAATTAAATAAGTGTGATTTGCAAGCATTTGTTATCTAGTTAATCACATAATACAGAGGCTCTATAATCATGATTTTTCTTTGGACACAAGTTAAGGATGATGTTTCCTTGCAATTATCCATCAAGGAACAGAGCTGGACATTTGCAAGTAATTCATATATCAGTTATAACAAATTGAAATTAAAGCAAAAAAAAAAAAAAAAGCTCCTGGGATTATTCTCCTGACATAAAGATATTATTATCCGAGCAAAAGTTTAGTAATGCAGTCATAGTATAAAATTTCTTGTACGATATAGTAAGGAATTACTTAACAGAAACCACTGACCATGACTTGTAATTCCATTGAAGAAGAGAAAGGGACAAATGGTCCCTGGAAAGTATTAACAATATTCGAAGGAATTAAAAAGGAAGAATGGATAGGTCTGCAAAAAGAAGTGGACGGATGGGAGACCCTACACCTAAGATTCTCCAGCCACATTACTCCTACGGTGACCTGACCTGACCTGATCTGACCTGACCTCTCCCAAAGATAAAAGATTGTGGCTGCAAAGTGGAATGCTCAATCATTTGGGCACTTTGTGGTTAAGTTTGAATTCAAATTGAGTCATGTTCTTTAAACATTACTCCAAGATGCTGCAGCTTTTCAAGTGTTTGTTTGAACACTGAAAAAGAGTGTCCACTTTGTAAGATAAGTAGGAAATGCGTCCCATTTTTCTCCAATGATATGCATTTGCCATCTAAAGCAAAAGGTATTGGGCACCACGGCCTTGATTTGGTATACTTATGCAGACACTTTTGCTTCTGTGGGAAAAAGGTTCTGCCCAGTGCCAAGCATTCTCAGAAGATGGGCGCATCTCAAATAAAGCAACAAATGCTAGAATGTTGTCAAACAAGGCATCAAGACGTATGTTTCAATCCGAGACCGCGCTAAGGAAAATTGTTGAGGATGCAATGATGACTTTCTCATTGGTCTTGCCCTCGTTGATAATAAAGGATGGCAATGCGTGAGCCCTGAGGTCACAGATTCACATGGATTCTTGATGCTTTTTTTAACTCACAAAAAAATGGGTTTCCCACGATGACAATTTGAATGCTTTTTGCATAAAAGAATCAAGAATGCCCTTCTACACTATCCATTCTTTGAATTTGGTCTTAGATGATGAAATTTTAAATATTTTTTTAAAATAATTAAAATGCATTTTATATTCTCAAAATGTGATATCGAGATCTTATCTCAATGATACAAATGAGATTTTGAAATCCATCAAATTCAAATTCATTCAGTTTTATATTAATTTTTTAATTTCTTCTTCCATGTAACATTATATTCTATTAAATTAATGTAATTTCTATTTATACATATAATCTCATAAAAAAAGTGCTAATGTGTTCAACTATATAGAATTTTTTTTATTCATAGTCTTATGTCGAGAAAGTGAGTGAATTATGTAACATTCTACTACATACATAAATAAAAAAAATAGTACGATTTTCTTAAGATTGGATGGTGTCAGTACGATTAAATTAAATTTTCATTAGAAGGCAGAGACTATTAATTTTTGATTAAATGTTTAAATTGGAACTAAACGTTCGAATACTTTTTTAATTAAAGGTCAAACGTTTCAATTTCTTATAATTAAGGGTTAAGTAAACAAGTGGATGGAGCATCTATCACACACGACACAAACTTGCGTTGAAAATGTAATTATTACATATTATATTAAAAATTTAGTTATTATACGTCATGTTGAAAAATGTAATTAATTTAATTGTTATACATCATATTAAAAAATATAATTGTTACATATCATATTTAAAATTTAATTGTTATATGTTATGTTAAAAAATATAGTTATTACATGTAATATTGAAAAATGTAGTTATTATACACTATATTAAAGATTTAGTTGTTATACGTTATATTAAAAAATATAATTCTTATATGTTATGTTAAATATTTAATTATTATATGTCATGAAAGAAAAACTATTATACGTCATGTTATAATTTGAGCCATCTTGACTTAATAAAAAAGACTTTATGATAAAACTACTTTTTTATATTTCACCTTTTTAAGTCAGCATCCACATCATGCATGAATTTTATATGGGTTAGACATTTCTCATCTTAACTCCTAATTATAAAAAATTAAAAATATTTAACTTTGATTACTATAATTAAAATATTTAATTATAAATTGACAAAAATTCATAAATTTTGACCCAAAATTTACTGATCTCAAACTTTGAAGGACATCTTTCGCAAATTGGGCAGCATCGAGATTTAAAGTTGAGGGTGTTTTGATTGGATTGAGCTTTCAGTTGAGGCTAAAATTGAGGCCCATGTTGACCAACTGTAGGCAAATGGACCATCAGAAAAGAGGCAAACGAAGAGAAACCCAGCCCAGAAGAAAGGACCTTCTCTCTCCTAAGTTATAGGGTTTACGAAGAACCTCGATTTCAGTCTCTCTTCTTCCACATCTCCGGCAATAACCAAAAACTTTTGGATCAAACCGCACCGTTTTCAATCCATCCTAAACTGCGGAACCACTCTTCCATCTGTTGGGTTTTGCGCAGATCGAGTTTCAGGTAAGAATTAATGGCTTAGTTTGGCAATAATCAACAGTTCCTTGTTTTATTCCTCTCTTCATGATTCTTCCATTTTGGATCTTTCCCTTATTGTATTTGCTCTCTTTTATTTTTGCATGTTTTTTCGTTTGGAATATTTGGGAGGATCATAGAGTAAATTTGGTCAATGAATTAGTTTTGGAATTGGGTCTTGTCTTCCAAGCAATTGTATGAATTGGGATGATAAATTTACAAATAGGTTTGGGTCTTGTTGTCTTCGTTGTGTCTGAATGTCATATGTTCTTGCGTTTGATTAGTTAGAGTATTTGAGTGGCATAGGAATCCTGCATTTCCTGGTCTCAAATTGTACAATGTGCTTGTCAATGGTCTCTCTAATCTTCAAATTCTTGACTAGAATAGAGCCCGTGTTTTGTTATCGGTATTTGTTTGCAATTACGCTATAGTGACCTGAGCGCTCATAGGTTTCATATTATTCCGACCATGAGGAAGAATGGATTTTTGGGTACTTTGTTATGGGATAGATGAAATTTGTTTGGCTTTCTATGTTGTTCTTTCGAACTTATATATGCTCTGGCCTCTAGCTGAGTATATGTGTGTTTCTGTGCTATTTTAGGCCCTCACTAGTTGTGTGTTTTGTTGACTAATGTTTTGAGTTAGTGTCCTGATGAAAGAACTTGCTTATGGAAAGTGTAGCATTATCGGAATTGCTGTGCTATGTTTCTAATCCACTGCATTTTCTTTGTTGATATTATCAGGTGTTTTGTCTTTGGTTGGTTGGTTGGTTGCAGCATGGGTGATTTTTCAATCCAGATTAGCACCAACCTTATCAACCGACTCACTGAAGATGATGAGAAGTTGAAGAGAAGGACAAAGAAAACTAAAACCAGGGTGCCACAAGGGCCTAGACGGCCAGAAGCGAAGATAGATCAGAAGCAAATATCTGATGATTCTGAAAAACAGAAACGCACTACAGGCACAGGATGGCCAGTTCCGCCTCCCTTATTTCTGCCTGTAAACCAGCCTCCTTACCCTGCAAGTACAGAGTTAGATGCAATTCGATCTGTTGTTAAAGAGAGTGAGAGTGTTGTAGAAAAGTTGAGGAAGCAGGAGGAGAACATGGTACAGGAAGTGACACAAAAAGCTAAGGATCTTCATGAAAAGGAGTTCAAGCTTCCAGACCCTAAGCCTATACCTTGTTTGGTTGAGAATAATGCTTGGATGGCATGCTACAAGCAGAATGCTACTGATCTTACTAAATGTGCTCCTCTGGCACAAAATTTTGCAGACTGTGCTCGCAGAGTTAGGCAGCTGGCAAAATCAGCTGATAAGTAGATTTCCATAGGGATAAATTTTCAAGTCATACAAAGAGTGCAAGCCACTTGCCAGTTTGAGTGGAAACTTGAATTTTGGCTTATGCAAATAAACAGCAGAAAAAAGAGAAAACTAAATTGTTTATCACCCTTATTGGGTTACATTTTGTGTCCTTTGGCCTTTGTCTTCTGATTTTGTTAAATCTTCTGCTTTTCTCTAAACTCTTTGTTAGTTCATAAATTCAAAGTGACATGATTTTCCACCATTTGTAATTTGAATTGTCTCATCCTTTGCAAACGTTAATTACACGGTTCATTATGTAGCTGTAAATCTTATGGTTTAATAATTAGCATTTTGACCGTTTTGGTATTTTGCGCATGAATGAATCATGGTTATAAGTATTAAACTACTAATTATCTTTAAAAATCATCTTAGCCCTTAAAAACAATCTTTTCTTCTATTAAACTCTTCGTTTTTGATAAAAGAGGTTCAATCTAAACGGTAAACTGATGAATGGAAAAATTAGAAAGATTGAAAGGACTTGTGGTGCTGCAGTGCAAATGCAATAGGCACTCTCCAAGTAGCCAAAAGCCAGGAACGCGCCATCACCTAGAGGATAGTCACGCAGGGTTCACGTGATGAAGCGTAGACGATTTCCAGTTTTCCACGCCTACTCCTTTGCAAGCGCGTCTGGCGAGGACCACTAATTTATCGCCGTTGTTTTTCATTTCCTCGCTTCCTTCCGTATCCCTCCAAATCGCCGATCCAAACTTCCCCAGATTCCGAGCACTCCTCCTTTTTATTTTCTCGCTCCAAATTTTCCTTAGATCCCTTAAAAATCCAGGTACCTCCTCTCTCTCTCTCTCTCCCTCTTATATCATGTTTTTTTTGGGAGTTTTGAGGTTTCATTTCAGCTTGTTTATTACATGAAGTTTTTAAGTTTAGCCAGTTAGTCATTTTTCTTGTTTGGAAAGGTTCTTTATTAGAATGAATGAGTGATGATTTACTAGGAAGCAGACTGTTACTTAAAGAAAGGTAGTAAATTTGGTGTTAATATTACTATTTTCTTAAAGAGCTAAGAGCTGTTGTTGTGTGTTGGGAATTACCATGAAAGGAAACAAAATTAAGAAAGAGAGAGGGATTCGGAAACCCATTTTCAAAGTTAAAAAGAAGAATGCAAACTTGTATCAAATATCATTTCATTAGTGCCTGCTGGTTATGGAGAAACAATGGAGTAGGATTAAGATGGTACATTGTTGCAGCAATTCATAACGTTATTAGCTGAGTTGATGCGCTGCTGTAGACGTATTACTATTCTGGAAGATATATATTACCAGTTACATTGCTGACCCTCATTCCCTTATTCGTTTGTAAATATAAGATTTTATGAAATTCAATTAGGTCATGATGCTTCTGTTTACAAGCTTAACGGGGAAAATGTTGGAATAGTAAAGAAGCTCGTCATGTAATAAAGGGTTCTATTAACAATTTATAACTTTGCCAATCATTTGGTCTATTTTGTTAATGAAGCACAGATATCATAACAAATCCTGCAACCTCTTTCTTGATAAATGAAAATGCGTTGGTATTTAATCTCTTGATTTGGGGTCATTTCCATATAGCAAAACAGTTTTCTAGATGATCAGTGCTTATACAACCTGAGGGATTTATTTAATCTTTATTCATGTTGGTTGCTTACTAAAATTCAATTTTAAATGTA
>NW_018397254.1:2910813-2913209 GCF_002168275.2 Theobroma umbraticum | reverse complement strand
AATAGTGCTGATGAGGCGGCGTAGCCATGAATACTTGACCATGTATTCAATCAGAAATCAAATATGTAGTAGCTATTTTCATTTTGTTTACGGTGTTAAGGACTACCTCTGCTTTTGCTATCATTCTTTACTCCATCCTCCTCGGTTTTTGGGATACCTTCCCTCCGTTCCTCCTCTATTTCAACTCTTCCCTCTGGGGTTTTCTTCCCATGCGCTTCTGTCTTCCGTTGCTCTTTCTTTCCCTGCTTCTCTTTAAAAGTTCTGTCGCCGAGTCCCAGTTTCTTTGCCTCTGTGATATTCTTTCTGACCTGTGACCCTCTATCCATTCGTTCACCTCTTCCCTTCTGTACTACAAATGCCTTACTCACCAAGAGCTGTTTCCCATCGATCCATATATGTCCCCCCCATCTCAAGGCTTTTTCACATCTCAAACAGCTCTCTATATCTAATGAAAGCATAGTTTGCAACCCTGTTCTGATTTTGGAGAACCTTTTTTGGGATGAAAACATCAACAACCGTTCCATACTCTTCGAAGACACTTTTGATTGCTACCCACGATAGCCTCTTGCTCAAATTTTCCACGAAAACCGAACGAAGGCTGTCAAGCCATCTCCTACCGCTATTCCAACCTTCTCCCATGTTAACATGATAGCACGTTAACCAACTGAGACCCTTCTTTACTATATCTAATAAATATTTAATAACAATCCGTGGAATCTTAACAAGTGGTTCAGACACACTAACAGCTTCGTGAGCGGACTTTCAAAACCTTTCTAAATTCAATAACGACTCAATAGCCACAATCCTCACCACTCCACTAAGCTGAACAGATTTGCAGGGAGAACCTGTTGCTTATTACAGGTTGCGATTTTCTTTTCCTCGTCAATGGCTGAAATAAAATGCTCAAAATCCAAAGGCTATTATTCAATAACTTTGTCAATTTTATTGACCTTACGGTATAATTCATCAATGGGATCACATAATTAAAGGATTGAACCACCTCCTTTTTTTTCCTTGAAAGACAATGGTATTTTATTAAAAATTATCAAATTCTTATACCATATCTAATTAAGAAATGCTTTCTCTGTCCCATCTTATTTGTCTATTATTCACTTTTTTGATTAAATGAATTTAATTTTGTCTAATTTTTAAAAATATTATATAAAATTAAAATCTCAAAAAATTTATTATGAAAAGTTTGAAATTCAAAATTTGTAAATTTTATTTTTAAAAATTTGATAATTTTGTTAAATATAATAGTCAAAATTAAATTTATTTAATTAAAACAATCAATAAGAGACAAATAAAGTGGGACAAAATAGTATATTTATGAAAAATTACTAGTTACTCTAAGAAGTAATTTTGACAACATTTTTTTTTATTTTTGAAATGCATATAGTAGCTTGTATTAAAAATATCAATAGTTACAAAATGCAGAGCTGGGTTACAAAAAGGTTTATCTCTGCCTCTCAGAGTCACCAATGCATACTGTTTGTGAACAGCAAACCCTTCATTTCCCAGGGCCAGCAAAACTCCACTAGAAATGCTGTTATCCAAACAATCAAGCTGTGTAGAGAATATCTATCCCAACAGATCAAGGAATTCACAAGAACAAAAAAAAAATATCAAAGTCATTTTCAGTTCCACAATCACACAGCCAGAACCAGCACCTTGATTGGGGGTTGGTTCAGGACTAATCCATAGCAGCTATGGAGGCCTTGACACACTCTCTTTCACAAGCCGATCAGCGTCTTCATCGGCTGAGCATAATGTGTGTTTTATCCGCCATTGCCTCACATTTCTGAGCAGATTTGTGATCTGAATGCTAAGTTTTCTCATCCTCCACGGTACCTTTGTTGGATTAAGAATCTATTTCACCACGTTCAACGAATCACATTCAATCTCAAGTTTAGCATCAGACCAGGCCAAGGAGCAAAAATCACATTTGCCTCTTTTTAATGCAAAAATTTCAATGCTGTTTGTTAATATATATATATATATATATATATAAAAACTTATGTACAACAAAAAGAGTTGCCATATTAAAAACTTTCAATCTTTAATTTCAAACCAAATTAAACGTGTTATGTGTAGGGCTGAGATAGGATGATCGACAATTTCATTTATGTAACTATATGCATTGGATTATTCTTTTGTCAATGATATGCAGATCTCTGTAATTTCCATGTGTATTATTACCACACAATGATTTCATATCAATTAGATTACAATTCATATCGTAAAATTAATCAATCTTAAGTTGGCCAATAATCAAGGACTCAAGAGTCATGAGACGCGGTAAATAGTATACATTCTATTGAACATTAATTTCTTTTTCTATTAGTACAATAAGAAGTGAAGGGTTCCAATCTAAAATTTTTATTCATAAAGAGCTG
>NW_018397254.1:2907472-2910713 GCF_002168275.2 Theobroma umbraticum | reverse complement strand
ATCAGCACTATTGTACTTGCCGGTTTCAAATTCTTCTATGATGATTATTAGGAACTACAAAAACCTGTCATGTAGCAGGCCGGGCAGGAACATTTAGTTTTACTGTTTGACTTAACCCTGTTGGTTCACGTGGAAACCTGCTGTTCAACCAAACATGCGAAATTAAAACTTGTAATTGATGAATAAAGAACGGTCAAAATGTGTGTTAGACTTTCATTTGGGTATTCACTTTGGGTTGGGTATATATAGAAGCTAAGCGCAGAAGGCACTTAAAGCCTAGAGCTGTCTTGAAAGCAGTTGAAATGGCTTGAGATCCCTTTTTTATGGTGGTGGGGGAAACAATCTCGTAATATCAATTGGGTATTTAGTGTTTCAATAATTGTAGCTTTATTATCTTGGTTTCACGAGTGATGAATTGAAGGATTCAAAGCCGAAAAAAGAATCATTGTCAATTCCAGGGCCAATGGGTCTCCTAATGGTTGGTAGCCATCGCTTTCTTGTCAATCACCTTCTCATTAATACTTTGCAAAGTTGGCTTCAGTATATGGCCCTATCATGAAAATACTTGGTTCACATTAAATGGTATTAAAGACAAGGACACAAGCTTTGCTAGCAGCAAGGTGTTGATCGCTTCCTTTGTCAGCTCATATGGGGTTGAGAGATTGTTTTGGTCTTCTCTTGGTGCGCATTGACACATTCCACGCAAAGTATGTGTTAAGGAGTTGCGAAACAGTGCAAGGCAAGATTTTCTCTATGGCCTTGGCCAAAGAGAGATTCGAAGAATGGTTAGCCAATTTTATGCTAGCAGAGGAACCCCAGGGCAAATCCATGAGCAGTTTCATTTTGCAATGTATAATGTGATGACTGGAATGTTGAGGGGTAGAAGACTTGAGGGAGAGGTCAGATGAGAGATCTCGAATTTGTAAAGAGTTTAGGCATTTTGTTGATCAATTGCTTGGGTTGAATGGCAAGCCAAATGCTTTTGATTTGTTCCCAGCAATAGCTTGATTGGACATACAGGGTTCGATTCGTCCGCAAGACAAAGGAACTAATGTCAGTGAACGATCACATAATTGATTCTGTTGTTCAAGAGCGGCTCAAGTCAATGAGGAAGCAAGAAGAGATGGCAGGAAGATCCCAGGTCCAAGAATCCCTTCACGATGAGCCATCTTAAGACCTTTTTATTGGTAATTAACATTCTCGTCTTAGCTTCCTAGTCATTTTAGCGTAACAAAAAGGCACAATTTGCCTCATATAATACCACGCTAGCCAAACTTAAGCCATTTTTTTCACAACAAAAAAGTTCGATGCCTTCATTTTTGACAAGACATGTGGTAGCTGGGACTACATCCACAATGACAGAAGAAATTAAACAACCAAAGATAATGAGGGAAGTCCGGCAAGAGTTGGAGGAAGTTGTGGAATTGAATACTGTGGCAGAGGAGTCTCATACCAAAACTGATATATCTAAATTCTGTAATGAAGGTCTTGCGATTGCACCCAGTCTCTCCTCCTCTGGTTCCTCAACGTGCAGACGCATCCTGTCCTGTTGGTGGCTGCTTGATTCCTGAAGGTGCTAGCTAGGGTCCTTGTAAATGCATAGACGATACACACAGATCCTGCAATTTGGGACAATCCGTTGGCTTTTGAACCACGATGCTTTGTTGAATTTTTTAATCAAACTATTAAGTTTTAATATTTCATATTCAACTTAAAATTAATTATAACCTATGAAAAGATTTTATTATATTTA
This sequence comes from Theobroma umbraticum, assembly GCF_002168275.2. Lineage (NCBI taxonomy): Eukaryota > Viridiplantae > Streptophyta > Magnoliopsida > Malvales > Malvaceae > Theobroma > Theobroma umbraticum. The sequence goes on along the minus strand of NW_018397254.1, from coordinate 2,908,960 downwards.
TATTTTTTCTTATTTCATATTTCATATTTAACTTCAACTTCAGCTTCAAATCTCTTTTTTTTTTTCAAATTATTGACTTTCAGATTCTCAATCTTTAAATTTATTTTTAATTATCTCTAATTGTTTAATCCAACCTTTGATGTTCCTTTTAGTTGTTCACACCATTCTGAACTGATTTTTTTTTTATTCTTGTGTATTTTCCCGTTGGTTTCAAGGTAGATTTTCAGGTTTCAATAGGTTGTGATTTTTTTATATTTTTTAAAAATGATTTTTGGATTTTCGGTTATGGATTTTTTTGACTTTATTTTTTGATGTTTCAATAGTTAGAAATAAATGAATGTTTATATTTTTATGTGTCATAGTGAAAATTTTTTTAAAAATGGATTATGATAGGAACTTTTTCTTATAAGTGATCAAAATAATAAAGAATATTTTTTCCAATTTATTAAAATAAATAATTTATATTTTCAGTAAAATGTTATTCATGAAAAACAAATTTCAAATAAGTTAATTTTTAATTATCAAATGATCTTTTAATTATAATTTATGATTTATTAATTTAACAAATTAATCAGTGTAATAATATGATAAGTAATAAATAAATATTATTTAAATATAATAGTTTAATATTAAAAAAATATTTTGAATATATTAGATGATTGATGGATGTTAATATTTTCAACAATTATTAAAATAATAAAAAATATTAAGTTTTTTCATAAAGTATTTTACACAAAAAATTATTTTACCCTTGTTAGGGGATTCTAACCTTTTTTTAAATATTATATATGTGTTTAGTTTAGCTGTTATTTTTAATCAAGTAACTTGTTTTGTCTTAGTCAGACAAATAATCTTTTGTTTAATTTCTCTAATTTGATTAGACAAAGTTTAATGGTTAAAATTAAGAATGAACAGCTCAGAATGTAAAGTTAAATATAATTTTTTGTCATTTTTCAAACATTTAAAACATACATACCAACTACAAAACATGATTAATTTTTTCTGTAGCACTTAATTTATAATTAAAAAGAAACAATCCTTTAATTATTTCATTGCATTCATTTTATATTCTGGTTTGAATACAGTAGTTTTAAATAAATTTTGATAAGATCCCTTTGCCATATTCCAAACAAGGACGAATGGCTATTTTTTGTCGTCACTAGAAGAAAAACATAAGAGCAAAAGGGCTCTGTATTCCTCCATGCAATAATTTTGGCCCCTCTACCTTGTTCTGCCTTTACCATGGCTCTCATTTCAACTTCTCTCCATTTTGACTACTCTTACTCTAAAACATGGTCATGGTTAAGCAAGAACACCAACGGAATTGATGATTTCTCACGCCTCTTCTTCACCCTTGTTGGTATTTTTGCTGTTTTTTGGTATACATGGAAGTACATCAAATCCAAGAATAAGGGAAAGCCGCCATCCCCACCAGGCCCTCGAGGCCTCCCCTTGGTGGGAAACCTTCCCTTCCTTCAACCTGACCTT
>NW_018397254.1:2904001-2907372 GCF_002168275.2 Theobroma umbraticum | reverse complement strand
AATAGCTTGATTGGACATACAGGGTGCGATTCGTCCGCAAGACAAAGGAACTAATGTTAGCGAACGATCACGTAGTTGATTCTGTTGTTCACGAGCGGCTCAAGTCAATGAGGAAGCAAGAAGAGATGGCAGGAAGATCCAAGGTCCAAGAATCCCTTCACGATGAGCCATCTTATGGCCTTGTTATTGGTAATTAACATTCTCTTGTCTTGGCTTCCTAGTCATTTTAGCACAACAAAAAGGCACAATTTGCCTTATATAATACCACGCTAGCCAAACTTAAGCCATTCTTTTCACAACAACAAAGTTTAATGTCTTCATTTTTAACAGGAAATGTGGTAGCTGGGACTACATCCACAATGATAACAGCTGTTGGACAATGACAGAAGTGATTAAACAACCAGAGATAATGAGGGAAGTCCAGCAAGAGTTGGAGGAAATTGTGGGAATGAATGATGTGGCAGAGGAGTCTCATACCAAAACTGATATATCTAAATTCTGTAATGAAGGAGGTCTTGCGATTGCATCCAGTCTCTCGTCCTCTGGTTCCTCAAAGTGCAGACACATCCTGTCCTGTTGGTGGCTGCTTGATTCCTGAAGGTGCTAGCTAGGGTACTTGTAAATGCATGGACGATACACAGAAATCCTGCAATTTGGGACAATCTTTTGGCTTTTGAACCCGGATGTTTTGCTGAATTTTTTAATCAAACTATTAAATTTTAATATTACATATTCAACTTAAAATTAATTATAATCTGTAAAATTTTTTTATTATATTTATATTATTATAAAAAATATATATCATCATTTTAATATTTTTTACTTTTAATTATTTTCTATTACCTTTTAATTTATTTCTAAATTTAAAAATTATCGTAACACTTGTCCTATAAACATTGGGTTGAATTACATAATTAAGAAGAAGTAGTGGAACATCAACAATAATAATGCTTCATAAAATTAACCTATCTGAATAATTTTTTATAAAATGGAATATCATATCACACTTTGAATAATACTGTCTTGTTAATTTCTTGTTGTTAATGCATATCAAGAGCTCAATTAATGCAATTAAAAGATTAAAAAGAATGATGTTTAAATCAAATTTAAGGTGATATAGGTGCGTTAATTTAACCAAAAATGTTTCAAAAATTTACAAGTAATTAATTAAGTTCAACAACACATAAATCCATGACTAGTTAAGGCCCTGTTTGGTAACATGGAAAATTGTCTTCCCCTCTATACCCTTAAGGCAATTTCCAAAAGACTTCACCGTACTTTTCACTCTCATCTCCCTCCATCACCAGCCACGGGAAACTTAAAGCAAACCCACCAGCTACTCTATTCCCTTGCCCTTTCTTCATCACCAGCCACCATGAAACTCACGTATCTCCCCTAATTCTCCCCTTTTTTTTTCTTTTTTTTTTTAAGTTCTTCTCTCTTCCTTTGATTTTTCACAGATTTTCTCTTTAGCTTCAGCTTCAAATCACTCTTCTGCTTTTCTTTTCTACAATTCTTCTCTTTAGCTTCAACTTCAGCTTCAAATCTCTCTTCTTCTTTTTTTCAAGTTATCAACGATCAGATTCTCAATCTTGAAATTTATTTTTAGTTATTTCTAATTGCTTAATCCAATTGTTGATGTTCCTTTTACTTGTTCACACCGTTTTGAACTGTGTATTTTCCCGTTGGTTTTAAGGTGGATTTTCAGATTTCAATGGTTGTGATTTTTTTATATTTTTTGAAAATGAATTTTGGATTTTTGGGTTATGGATTTTTTTGGGTTTATTTTTTAATGTTTCAATGAGTTTCAATAGTTAGAAATCAATGAATGTTGATATTTTTATTTGTCATAGTGAAATTTTTTTTAAAAATAGATTATGATAGGAAATATTTTGATCAAAATAATAAAGAATATTTTTCTCAATTTATTAAAATAAAAAAATAGTATATTTCAATAAAATGTTATTCATAAAAAAAATTTCAAATAAGTTAATTTTTTATTATCAAATGATCCTTCAATTATAATTTATAATTTATTGACTTAACAAATTAATTAATATAATAATATGATGAGAAATAAATAAATATTATTTATATATAATAGTTTAATATTAAAAAAATGTTTCGAATATATTGCATGATTGATGAGTGTTAATAGTTTCAACAATTTATGAAAATAATAAAAAATATTAAGTTTTTTAATAAAATATTTTACACAGAAATTATTTTACTGTTGTTAAAGGATTCTAACACTTTTTAAAGTATTATTATGTGTTAGTTTAACTGTTATTTTAAATTAGGTAACTGATTTTGTCTTTGTCAGATAAATAATCTTTTTTTGTTTAATTTCTCTAATTTGATTAGACAAAGTTTAATGGTTAAAATTAAGAATGAACAACTCAGAACCTAAAGTTGAATATAATTTTTTGTCAGTTTTCAAACATGTAAAACATATATACCAACTACAAAACATGATTAATTTTTTCTGTAGCACTTAATTTATTACTAAAAAGAACAGCGTCAGTAATTGGTTTTAGTCAATCCTTTAATTATTTCATTTCATTTATTTTATATTCTGGTTTGAACAAACTAGTTTTAATAAATTTTGATAAGATCCCTTTGCCATGTTCCAAACAAGGACGAATGGCTCATTTTTGTCGTCACTATAAGAAAAAGATAAAAGCCAAAGGGCTCGGTATTTCCTCCATCCCAGAATTTTGCCCCCTCTACCTTGTTCTTCCGTTACCATGACTCTCATCTCAACTTCTCTCCGTTTTGACTACTCTCACTCTAAAGTATGGTCATGGTTAAGCCAGAATACCAACGGAATTGAGATTTCTCACGCCTCTTATTCACCCTTGTTGTTGTTTTTGCAGTTTTTTGGTATACATGGATGTACATCAAATCCAAGAATAAGGGGAAGCCACCATCCCCACCAGGCCCTCGAGGCCTCCCCTTGGTGGGAAACCGTCCCTTCCTTCAACCTGACCTTCACTCCTACTTCGCCGAACTAGCTCGTACCTACGGACCTGTTGTGAAACTCCAGCTCGGGAGCAAGATTGGGATCCTGGTGACCTCTCCATCCGCCGCCCGGGAAGTACTTAAAGACCAAGACATCGTGTTTGCCAACCGTGATGTGCCTGTGGCTGGCATGTTAGTGACGGGCGGGCGTGATATAGTGGGGAACCACTACGGTCCTGAATGGAGGATGTTGAGAAAGGTTTGTGTACTCAAGATGCTTAGCAACGCTACTTTGGACAAAGTTTATTCTCTTCGCCGTACAGAAGTACGAGAAACCGTGAGTTATATGCATAGCATGGCCGGATCGCCTGTAAACGTCGGTGAGCAAATGTTTTTAACTATATTGAATG
>NW_018397254.1:2896166-2903901 GCF_002168275.2 Theobroma umbraticum | reverse complement strand
TGAAGTCATCAACAAACCAGAAGTCATGAGAAAAGCACAGCAAGAATTGGAAGAAGTGGTTGGCAAAGACAAGATCGTAGAAGAAACCCACATTTACAAATTACCATATCTACTTGCAATTATGAAAGAGTCGTTGCGTTTGCACCCAGCCCTCCCTCTCCTAGTCCCGCACAGCCCCAGTGAAGACTGTACAGTTGGCACCTACGCTATCCCTAAGGGTTGTAGGGTGTTTGTCAACGCCTGGGCAATTCACAGGGATCCTTCTGTCTGGGAAAATCCGTTGGAGTTCAACCCTGACAGGTTTTTGAACAGCAAATGGGATTTTAGTGGGCGTGACTTTAATTATTTTCCATTCGGATCTGGCAGCAGAATCTGTGCTGGAACAGCGATGGCTGAGAGGATGGTGTTGTATTCAATTGCCACGCTCTTGCATTCTTTCGATTGGAAAGTGGCAGAAGGTATGAAGTTGGATCTTACAGAGAAGTTCGGGATTGTCTTGAAGTTGAAGAATCCACTGGTTGCGGTTCCGACGCCAAGGTTATCGATTCCTGCTCTTTATGAATAAAAATTTTAGATTGGAATCCCGATGCCCATGCTGAGAGCTATAAAGAAGTTGCTTCAATAGGTTTGGGATTATTCAATTTCTCAATACCTTATGAAGTCAATTATTGCACCCATTGAATGACTACACATTTTGATAATTTATTTTTAAAATTATATATTTTTTATTCTCTTCCGATTAGTACTTACTTTTATTTATTTGCAAACTGTTTAAGCATATTTTAACTTAGAATGGTGTAATAAGCTTTTTTATTACTTTCTTTTGATAAAAAAAACATATATAAATAAAGGGTAAAATACCTCATCTTTTAAATTTTAATCAAAATCCTTAATAGGTCTATTAGTTTTTCAAATATATTTAGTTGGACACATAAATCTAACAGTTAATAAATTATTATTGTTTTCATTAATTTAATGATGTGATAATATTAAAATAATAAAATTATTATTATATCATTTTTATTAGTTTTTATCAATTTTTTAATTAATTAAAAAAAAGGTGCTCCCCAAGATAAGGGAGCACCAAAAGAGCACTAAATCGATGCTCTCTTTTTTTTATTTTTTTAAAATATAATAATATTTTTTAAAATTAATAAAAAATATTATTTTAATTTTTTCATAACAGCTGTTAATAGTGTTTATACTTTTGGGCTGAATATCTATTTTGAAAAGTAATTGATTTGTTTGAAATTTCAATTAAAATTTAAAAATGTTGAGGTATTTTATCTTAAAATAAATTAATGTTAAATAATATTTGAATTTAAATTAATATTCAATATAATATATACTGTACACCCCCTTCCCTTATTTGCCTTGAATCATGAGTCCTTGACTGTTGGCCTATTTAAGATTGGTTACTTCTTATAATTATGATATTCATTGCAATTCAATTAATATGACATCATTGTGTGGTAAATTACAGAGATCTGCATATGATAGACAAAAGAATAGTTCAATGCATATAATTGCATATACGAGATTCTCAATCATCTTATCTCAATAGTAAATATGACATATTTAACTTAATCTGAAATTGAAGATTAAAAGTTTTTAATATGACAAGTCTTTTTGTTGTGTGTGTATGTATATATATAAACAAACAGCATCAAAATTGTTGCTTTAAATTTGTTGTCAAAGTAAATTCTTTATAGTAACTCGTAAATTTTCATAAACTATACTTATTTTGTCTCATTTTACTTGTCTGTTATTGATTTTTTTTATTAATAACTTCAATTTTGACTATTTATTTTTAATAAAATTATCAAAATTTTAAAAGTGAAATTTCCAAATTTTGAGTTTCCAAGTTTTCACAATAGATTTTTTGAGATTTTAATGTTATATAATATTTAAAATAATAATAGTCAAAACTAAATTCATTTAATCTGAAAAATTAATAAAAGACAAATGAAATAGACAGGGAAAGTATTTTTTTCATAAGATACTAGAGTATGGTCCGTGCTATGCTTGCGAGTAGGTACAAAATGGTTAACATAGCAAATATATTAGTTTTTCAGTTATAGAAATATTTATACACTACATTGATTTAAAAAGTTACAAATAACCCAATTAAGACCCTTAAGAGAGAGTTTTAATATATAGTTATAGTCTTATAGATATAGGTATTATAATGTTATGATACATTAAGAAAAAAAAACCATCCATGAATAATATTGTAAAAAAATTACTATACTAATCCGTAATCATTCATGAAACAAAGTTGATCTTCCCTTTTAGTATAAATTAAACTAAGACAAAATATCAGTGATAAATAAATAAAAATTTTACTAGAATTTCTAAAAAAGGAATAAGCTAACTTGTTTAGTATACAGTTAATCAGAGAAGTTCATTCTTTTATTTTCTGAATAACAACATTCATAATTAATTAAAGCTAGTTTATTGGCACTTTTTATGAGAAAGACAGAATTAATTGGGAGATCAATTTCAGTTGTAGATTCTCAAGGCATTCAAAAAATTATTCCTATCAAACCTTTATCGTTTTTAGCAAGTCTTCTTATAACTTGCTATGTTGGAATACGTAATAAGGAAATACAGGTAATCAAGTCAATTGTTCTTGATCATATACATAAATACAGCCATGTTAGCTTCACGCAAAGCATTGCTAGTTGATATGATAAATATTTAATTTCATGCAAATTTGAATCATTTTTCCTTTATTAAATTTAAGTGAAAGAGAATCAAACTAAATGCCTAAATCAAGAATTCATGGAAGCTCTACTCTCAAAACATGCCTAATACTATAATAAAGAATCAAGAATCATAAAAAAATATAAAAAACTTAAGCCTTTCGAACTATAAGTATTATAATTATTAACTAATTCCCAAATGAAGAGATAATATAAACGTACATAACTAAAAAAGATTTTATTATCTATCAGGGATAACTCATAAATCCACATATTATCCAATTCCAATATCAAATTTAAGATAAAACCTTAGTAACCATGTCAAATTTTAAGAGAAAATAGTACCATTTTCATACTTAAAAGATATATTGCATAAACTTAAAATCCTCAATTCTTATTTAACATAATCATCCCAAACATTAAATACTAACAAACAACACCATTCTTTGAATGATAAAAAAGTATAAAAAAATTATTTGTTACAAAGGATAAAAATTTTGAAAAAATCATTTACCATTTCATAATAGAAAATGAGTTGAAAATCAAAGAAGAAACCAAAAAAAAAAAATCAAAAACCACAAATAGCCAAATACCCAACTAAACAACTAATAAAAAAGCCAAAAAGACGTAGAAGCAGAACATGCAAAAGAGGTGAATAAAAACAGGAAACAAACCAAAGTAAAGAAAAGAAAGACCAAAATGGAATAAAACAACAAGTAAAGAAGCCAAACAAATAAGATGGAAAAGAAATGGAAAACATAAAAACACATAGAACTCTCCAGAATTGAGTTGAAAGAACATAAAAATAATTGAATTAAATAAATAGCTTAAAATATCCTTCAAGTTAAAAGCACATTTACAGTAAAAAAAATAATAGAGTCCTTGAAAATGGAAAAAATACTAACAAAATCATGGAAAAATCTCTACTATAGAAAATCTGTGACTTAGAAGTTGAGTGAAGCAATTGAGAATCATCTACATTGAGCCAAACAGCAGCCCCACAAGCCAACAAATCTATGCCTCTACAATAAAACTCTCCCATAAGAGCTTAATTGAGTCGGCGTGGGCTAATTGCTCCAGTGGGTCAATATTGAGTTGATGAAAACTCACATGAATGAAATGAAAATAAATTGAAATTGAAAGCGGCACATGGCGCAGGCCAACATTGAGTAGATAAAAGCTCAGATGAATGGAATTCCACAAACAGAGCCATTCCAATTACACGCCATGTGTTATGCAATTGACAAATTTAGATGGTCCTTAATTGAAGCCCATAGGGAAGAGTTTTCTTATGGAGGTATAGATGGCATAAGAATTTGATAATTTTTAATAAAATACCATTGTCTTTCAAGAAAAAAGAAGGAAGTCGGTTTGAGCCTTTAATTGAGCCTTCATTGAGCCTTCATTGAGTGCACAGAGTCACGTCGAATAGACGTTGATCTTATCCACTCCGTTAAATTCCTTTGCCATACTCCAACCAAGCACGAAAGGTGAGTATCCTTCCTAACTTTTAGCTACAAGAAAAATCTAAAGGCCAATTTTGCGCAAATTTCCTGCCACATTTTTGCACCCTCTACCTTGTTATCCCTTTACCATGACTCTCATCTCAAGTTCTCTCCGTTTTGACTACGCTTACTCTAATATATGGTCATGGTTAAGCAAGAATACCAACGGAATGGATGATTTCTCACGCCTCTTCTTCACCCTTGTTGGTGTTTTTGCAATTTTTTGGTATACATGGATGTACATCAAATCTAAGAACAAGGGGAAGCCAACATCCCCACCAGGCCCTCGCGGCCTCCCCTTGGTGGGAAACCTTCCCTTCCTTCAACCTGACCTTCACTCCTACTTCGCCGAACTAGCTCGTACCTATGGGCCTGTCGTGAAACTCCAGCTTGGGTGCAAGATTGGGATCCTGGTGACCTCCCCATCCACCGCCCGGGAAGTACTTAGAGACCAAGACATCGTGTTTGCCAACCGTGATGTGCCTGCGGCTGCCCTGTTAGTAACGGGCGGGCGTGATATAGCATGGAACCTCTACGGTCCTGAATGGAGGATGTTACGAAAGATTTGTGTACTCAAGATGCTTAGCAATGCTACTTTGGACAAAGTGTATTCGCTTCGCCGTAGAGAAGTACGAGAAACCGTGGGTTATATACATAGTAAGACCGGATCGCCTGTAGACGTCGGTGAGCAAATGTTTTTGACTATATTGAATGTGATCACCAGTATGTTATGGGGTGGGACGGTGGAGGGTGACGCCAGGGCCAGCCTCGGTGCGGAGTTAAGGCACGTCATCTCAGAAGTGACAGAGATATTGGGTCTGCCCAATATTTCGGACTTTTTCCCACTCCTGGCGCCGCTTGATTTGCAAGGTCTAATCAAACGTATGGGAAAGTCAGTGGAGAAGTTGAATGGGATCGTTAATAAAATAATTGATCAACGGCTGAAGGTTGAGAGAGAAAGTGGGAGCACAACAGGGGAATTTAAGGACTTTTTACAGTTTCTATTACAGTTGAAGGATGAGGAAGATTCCAAGACTCCAATGACCATGGACCATATCAAAGCCCTGCTCCTGGTGAGTATTAGACATTTCTAGTTCTTACCATGTATAAACTGTTAGTTGTTGACTGTACACCATCTGATATATCGAATTATTCACATTTTAAAGTGACTTTTTTTTAATGGATTTTTTCGTAAGAAATGTCTTTTTCCAATAGAATTTTCACAAAAAATTTTGTAGATATTTTTTTTTGTAAATATCTAAACTTATAATACCTTCTCTTCAAAATGAAAAATTTTTAGTAATCATCGACTGTTTATCAATGAAAACTATTCTTAATTGAATTTTTTTTTCAAAAATGAATTTAGTATTCTAGGTGTTATAAATTTATAATATTATATAAGTTGAAAGTTTATTGAAAATTTGTCGTAATTTTTTAACTTTATATTATTTTTAATATTTTTTATAATTTATTTATTTATTTTTAAACTAATTAGATAAAAATTAAAATACACCTAAATAGATAAAATTCTCTATTTCATTGATAAAAGTAATATTTTTAAAAAAATCATGATTTTTAATTACATGTGAAAACAAAAAAAATAGATACAATAATACAACTTCCCTAGTATAATACCACACTGATCGTAGCACAACTTCCTCTGTATGATATCGTATATTAATGTTGTATATACCAAAGAAGGGATGAAGAAAACAGAGCCAGCTTATTGAATTGTTTATTTGTCAATTTTCATTCTCCACTTGTACTGTTAGTTCATATTATCATTTAAAAAAAAAAAACCTAATTTCCCTATCACATTTCGTCTGGTTCTCTCGTTTCTAGATGCATGGGTAATGATGAAACTGAGAGCTAGAATCGAGTAACGGCTGTGAAAATATGAAAGCCCATTAATGTAAACTTGGAAAGGTAGGGAACATAGTACTATATAGACTTTTTAATACTTTGGGGTTCGGACAGGATATGATTGTGGGAGGATCAGACACATCCTCTAACTCGATTGAGTTTACATTGGCTGAAGTCATGAACAAGCCAGAAGTCATGAGAAAAGCACAGCAAGAATTGGATGAAGTTGTTGGCAACGAGAACATTGTGGAAGAAACCCACGTTCACAAGTTACCATATCTACTTGCAATTATGAAAGAATCATTGCGTTTGCACCCAGTCCTCCCTCTCCTAGTCCCTCACAGCCCTAGTGAAGACTGCACAGTTGGCGGCTACGCTATCCCTAAGGGCTGTAGGGTGTTCGTCAATGCCTGGGCAATTCACAGGGACCCTTCTGTCTGGGAAAATCCGTTGGAGTTCAACCCTGACAGGTTTTTGAACAGCCAATGGGATTTTAGTGGGAGTGACTTCAATTATTTTCCATTCGGGTCTGGCAGAAGAATCTGTGCTGGAATAGGGATGGCTGAGAGGATGGTTTTATATTCAATTGCCACGCTCTTGCATTCTTTTGATTGGAAAGTGCCAGAGGGTAAGGAGTTGGATACTACAGAGAAGTTTGGGATTGTTTTGAAGTTGAAGAATCCACTGACTGCAATTCCAACGCCAAGGTTATCGAATCCAGCTCTTTATGAATAAAAATTTTAGATTGGAACCCTTCACTTCTTATTGTACTGATAAAAATGAAAGTAAAGTTAATGCTATATATGTATAAAATAAATTACTGTTCAACATAATATATTATACTATCTGTAGCTTCTCATCATTAGCCTTGAGTCCTTGATTATTGGCCAAGTTAAGGTTGATTAATTGTTATAATTATGGTATGAATTGTAACTTAATTAATATGATATCATTGTGAAATTATACACATGTAACTTATAGAAATCTGCCTACCATTGACAAATGAAAAATCCAATGCCTTTAATTGCATATTAATTTGCGATTATCGATCTTTCGCTCACAACCTAACATACACATGACGTTTAATTTGTTCCAAAACTGAAGATTGAATGTTTTGTAGGGCCAAGTCTTTTTGTTGCACATGAGTTTATTTTTTAATCAACGAACTGCAACGAAATTGTTGCATTAAATCTATTGGCAAAATAAATTCTTTATTGTAACTAGTAATTTTCATAAAATATATTTTTTGATAGGATATGGTATAAGAGTTAAATAATTTTCTCTTTTTTCTATTAGGGATGAATTTGAGAATTTTGTGTTGATAAAGAGTTTTTATAGAAGAGCCCAATACATCGGGGGGCCTAACCAACCCAATGACTACTAGGAAAGCAGCTATTTTTAGAAACTTATGTGGAAAGGGCCTTACGATTTTTTCAGCAAATGAACCAAATGGCCCATATAAATGTGACTGGACTCTGGAGCGTAGTTTATAAACAGCCACAATTCTTTCATAATATTAACTTCACGTGGCTTTTTATTTTATTTTATTTTGTTCTCTGAGCAAGCATGCCACCAGGCCTCGGCTCCCACTCCATCTCCCTATTAGGGGTGTGCATTGGTCGGTTCGGTCAGTTTTCGGTCGGTTTTGACAAAAAACTGATT
>NW_018397254.1:2871214-2896066 GCF_002168275.2 Theobroma umbraticum | reverse complement strand
AAACGAACTCTCCCTACCATTAAAAAAAACAAAATGCGAAAAGAAAGAAAAAAGGTGAAGGTGGTGGAGAGAGAGGCATGAGTTTGCACTAACCGCAATCGCTAAGGCTCGACTAGAAAGAAAAATTGCGAAAAATAATTAATTTTATAAGTTTATTTTAAAAATAATAAAATTAAATATTTTTATCAAATTTTATTATAACTTGATAAAAATATTTTTTAAATAATTTTAAATAAATTAAATATTCTCAATTATTTTTACTTATCATTTAGACAAATTAAATATTTTTTATCTCTCTCTCGTCATTAAGCTCTATCTTGTCATCCATTTTTCTAGTTTTACCACTATCATTGCTACTATTAGGGTTTTATGAAGTTTGAAGTAGGCCCTTATTCTACCCTTTCTAGACAGTTGTGCTTTTTTGCTTGGCAACCAGCTCTAGAGAGCTTTGTTAAGATGAATGTCGATGCAGCTGCTATTTCTAATCTAGGAGAGCTTAGCGTGAGAGATTTATGTCGAGATAATCGTGGATATTGGATCTTTGGATTCATGGGCAGACTTGGTATGGGTACAGTTCTGAAAGCTGAATTACATGTTATTTATAAGGGACTCACGCTTGCTTGGGATCATGGTTGTCAATGGATTGTGGTTGAATTGAACTGCAAACTTACTGTCCAAAAGATTTATCAAATAATTTAAGATAAAGATCCTTTTTCACCGATTATTCATTCTATTTAGTAGTTAATGATGAAAGATTAGGTATGCTGGGTACATCATATTTATAGAGAAGCAAATTTCTATACTGATTTTCTTGGTAAGAAGGCTCAATTGGGAGAATTTGAAATTATTAAGCTACAATCTCCACCAAACAATCCTTTTTGTTTCAAGATGATTTAGTTGGTGTTACCAGACCTAGAGCTATGGTAGACTAAGCGGTTTCCGCTCCCATAAATAATATACATTTTGGTATCATCTCTCATCGAATATATACATATGATATGAGTGCGACACCCTACAAGAAATGAAATGAAAATATCACTAGCTAGGCGGATAACCATGCCTGTCAAACCCATGAAATTGCAAACAGGTATCAATGAATTTATCCTCATCGTCCCCCCAAAAAATAATATATAGTTTTCTTGGAAATTGGACTTTTTTTTTTCTTCGTTGAAACTGAAATTAAGTCACCATATTGTGTAAATCAAAATATTTACTAGATATTCATAAAAAAAATCTGCTACGACTACTGTGTTTCGCTCTGCCGGCCCTTTGATGTGAGTTTTCCTTTTAAATATACTTTACAAACTACGTCTATCGATTCTTTTCCATATGGCGGTTATAAATCTGGAATCCAGATCCTCTACCTCCAATTCTTGCCCTACTTTGTGTCCAAGCTTTCACAAGGTACCATGTGCCTATTTTTAATTATTAATTAATATATATTTTGTTTTAATTTTTTTCTCTTTCTCTCTCATATCCTTTCCAATCTTTATCTAATATCAAATTGTTGGTAATCTTTTTCCTTCCTGTGGTTGTTGCTGTTCCAGCAAGAAAAGTAAATTATAATGGCCATGGGTTGGTAGGTGTTCGATCGGATGGTTAGCATAATTAGATGACAGGTCAGGATCAAAGCAAGGAGTCGGTAGAGGAGGCTGCTGCTTTAGCAAGAATTGCACCACCGGAGACCAATTAAAGTTGGATCTGCTGCAAGAGGTACTGGTGAAATAGAAGATAGGTGAAACCTGTTTTTCCCGATCAATATAAATCATGCTCACTTCCTCGTTGCTTCTGCCTTACAGCTTACAGCTTACAATTTCTTTTTCTTTTTTTAATCCCTCCTAGAATGTCGCACACAGCTCACACCTCGTATTCATGGCTGTGGGATGGTGGCAACCAGAAGGTTGAGACCGCTTGGAGACCAGTTTCTCATTTCTGATTGCCACGTCGCGTAATTTCACTCTGGCAACTCTGGACTCTTAGGAAGTCAAGGAAGCCAATCGCTCCGTTGCCGCCTGGCCCCCGTGGCTTGCCTTTAGTGGGATATCTGCCGTTTCTTGGAACCGATTTACACATGGCCTTTACAGAATTGGCGGGAATATACGGCCCCATCTTCAAACTTTGGCTTGGAAACAAATTATTCGTGGTAATTAGCTCACCATTGCTAGCAAAAAAGTGGTTCGCGTCCAGGATAAAACATTTTCTGAGCGGGATCCTCCCATCGCTGCGCGCGGTTATTACCTATGGCTGCAATGATATCGCATTTGACTCTTACAGCAGTCCCAGCTGGAAAATGAAGCGCAGAGTTCTTGCAAGCGAGATGCTTAGCAATGCTAGCCTTAATGCATGCTACGGTCTACGAAGAGAACAAGTGATGAGAACCATTGGGGATGTGTATAAAAACGATGGCAAGCCAATGGATGTCGGTGAATTGTCATTTTTAACTGCAATCAATGCGATCATGGGCATGTTGTGGGAGGCAAAACTCGGAGGAGAGAAAGCAGCTACCATTGAGGGTCGGTTCAAAGAGATTTCTTCAGAATTAATGTTGCTATTGGGAAAACCAAACCTTTCTGATTTTCTCCCCGTGCTTGCGCGCGTTTGACATACAGGCTATAGAGCGGGAATGAAGAAATCTCTCATTTTGTTTGATCAAGTTTTGGAATCTGTAATTGAACTAAGAATGAATTACATGGCACCAAGAAGGAGAAAAGATGATGCAAAGAGTGAACAAAAAGACTTCTTGCAGTTTCTATTGGAACTCAAGGACAATGAGGATAGCGCATCGCCAATTACAATGAATCAACTCAAGGGCATGCTGATGGTACGATTTCTTATCATACACCAATTTTCCTTCTTTTTTTTTTTTTTTCCTTTTGGTACAACATCCTTTTAACTCTGCTTTCTGGTTTGGGTAATGGGTGCTAATAATTTTTAACTAGGACATTCTGGTGGGTGGAACGGATACTACATCAACTATGATGGAGTGGACAATGGCAGAGCTAATACAACATCCAGAAATAATGGAAAAAGTGAAGAAAGAATTAGCTGATGTTGTTGGGCTAATAGGACCGTTGAAGAGGATCACTTGCCTAATTACTGTACCTACAGGCGGTTGATTAAAGGAGACCTTCGATTGCACCAGCCCCTGCCCCTCCTCGTGCCCCGTTGTTCTGGCGTATCAAGCACTGTTGGCGGCTATACCATACCAAAGGGCAGCCGGGTCTTTTTAAATATCTGGTCCATTCATAGGGACCCCAATATATGGGATAATCCTTCAGAATTTCAACCTGAAAGGTTCTTGAATGATCCTAACAAGTTTGACTACAATGGGAATGATTTCCGGTACATGCCATTTGGCTCTGGAAGGAGAAGGTGTCCAGGACTTCTTCTCGGGGAGAAGATGCTATATTTCATGCTGGCCTCATTGCTGCATTCTTTTGAGTGGAAATTGCCCCAGGGCACAGAGCATGACCTGTCCAGCATATTTGGAATTGTTATGAAGAAAAGGAAGCCTTTACTTCTTATTCCAACACCAAGCTTACCTAATCTTTAGCTATACATAAAGTAATTGCTGCAACGTAATCGTACTAAGCTATTATTGTATCTCTTTCATACTATTAGATTACTTTTTAGCAAATATCTATCGTCTATCTTTTGAAAAAAAAAATCTGTCGTCTATAGCATGAATTAGACAACAGTGCCATGTAACATTTTCTCATAAATATCAAGTAAATTATGTGAAATAACCCATTAAAGTAACTAAATAAAATTATATACTGATATACCTCATTGAGTCGGATGGTTGGGGTGTTGCAGTAGGCGCGGTGGCTATCAGACCAGGACCAAGGGCCTCAACGAGCCCTCAGCAGCAGGATTTTGTAGTCTGGGACTGTAGTTACTGCTAGAATGTATAGCATAACCATATAAAACCAGGTGGTCCATGGTGGGCATGCGATTTGGATTTGTCACACCGCTGCCGGTGGTTTCAAATGGAGCAAAGAAGTTGGGATGTCATATGTTTCACAATTTCAAGTATTGTTGATTTTGGGTGGTCAACAGTTCCAATAATTTGTATTAGAAGGTCTTACTCTAGTTTTAAACCCTAGCAAATGGGCGGGTCCAATCCATGAGGGTAAAATGATTGCGAGGTCCAGCCATATATGGATGCTAACCAACAAAATTCAATACTTTCTCCGCCACTGGTTGGCCAGTAGTAGTAGTTATATACCGTTTCCCTATCGCTAACGCCCAAATTATAGAAGTCGTGATCCATTAAGCCAGCAATTTTTTCTTTTTAAACAGCAAAACCACCAATTCATTAATCAAAAGGAGAGAAATCCTACACCACGGATGGTGTAATTTTGCTCCCTGCAGATAACAAGCATCGTTATCCAAAAGACATCCCATTAAAGAATCAATACAATTACTTTCCATGGGTTAAAATCAAGCATTATATTATTTCAGTCAACAAACTCATCTCCATCTTATCCAGTAAACAAAAATCCATCTCAAACTAAGCATGCATCAATGCCAGCAATTCTAACAGTTCACTTCATTTTTCTTGATTTACATCCTTTAACAAACCAGCACTTAAATTTTTGTAATGCCGAGACAGATTAGAGCAAGCTTCGGGACCGGGAGTACATGACTTGTAAGACTCCTTCATTTATGTAACATGTTGTTGTGTCGAAATTTGAAAGGCTTTTTGATGAGTATAAGTATGCCATTGTCTTCACCTTCCTTTAAAAAATGTTAGAAATAATTATCTTCATACAATATTTACATAATTTAATTGTTTTAATATATTGTGAACTTTGTTAAGAAAAAAAGTATTAAAAGTCAAATTCAGGAGTTTCATTTTGGTAGAATTTCGAACCACTCTGATTAATTTTAAATTTTTTTATAAAGATATATACGCAAACAAAGGCTCCGTGTCATTTAGCTAAAAATTGACCAAGTCTTCGGAGAATTTTTTATTTTTCCTGACACAGCCCTAAGATTACGCTTCCAACTCCATGTTACGAGTAATCTTCCCTCCGATATTGTTTCTTTTAATAATGCAACCGAATCCAGTAGTAGGCTACTCATTACGCAATAAGAAATACCAAAAGTCAAAGAAAATAAAATAAGCTATTGATTGCTTGATTACATTTTTTTAATGAAAACTAATGACCCTTTCTAGAAGCCCATTGGGTTCCCTAAAGGTCTATAAACATAAGACCGAAACAGCCTAGCAGGGCTTTACTTTCTTTATTTTGGGCCTAATGAGACGAAAAGTGAGATGTCCAGACCCTTGTTGACGGAACCCAAGGTGGTTTGATGCGTAATTGAACTAAAATTAGACTCAATAACACAATAGCCTTTTTTATTGTATTGTATTTTTTAAAATAAATAAAAAAAGATAGAATCATTTTATGAACGGATAACTTTTGTGTTAGGGATTCAAGACTTTAATTTTTTCAAAACATTATAATTGAGGTATTGATTTCACGGTTGTAACATGTTTCAAAAAACATGCATATATATATATATATATATATATATATATATATATAAAAGAAGAGTTGACTTATCTGTTGTTAATTTTTCAACATGCATAGTCGGGGTGGCTGATTTATAAAACAATTTATTTCTCATATTGGGAAAGATACTCAAAAAATCGGGTAACGAATAAGATTTGATATAATTGGGTTTGGTGAGTCCAATAGATGAAGGTATACAATATTCATATCTTTTTGTTACGAAGACAAATTTTCCATGATGAATCCTATATAAATTATATAAAAATGCCATAATGTATTCATTGACGTAAGTATTGATAACGATCTGTTATATAAAGGGGAAATACATCGGGGGCTCAGCCAACCCAAAGACTACTATCAAAATTAGGACAGCTGCCCTTTTTCGAAACTATATGCCTGAAGGGCCTAGCACACACATCAGTGATCAGGCCGATGCCTAATTTACAAATAACTACAACCTTTTCATAATCTAACATGCACGTGGCATTTTTTATTTTGGGATATATGTCACACCTGTTTCTAAAGCATCTTTACAGTTCCGTCAAAAATATAAAATATTAAAAATTTGAAATAAATTTTTATTTATTATTACACTAAATCAAGTATTTATATTTTTATTTTAAATTAAATAAATTATAATATTTTAATTTTAAGTCAAATAAATCTTTATAATAACGGATTGATTAAGGTAAAGTGTCACATGTTATTCACGTAGTGTTGATATGATATGCTGACATATCATAATAAATAATAATGTAATATTGATATGTAATGATAACATGATTATGTGATTCTTTTACTTTTTTCATTAATAACATATAAATATAAAATGATAAATAATATTTTGATTAATAATAATTAATTAAGTATTAATCATAAAAGTTTATTAAACTTAGCACAAAAATATATTGAACATAATAGAAGAATAAAAATTTATTAAAATTTTCTTCAATAATTTAAAAATTATATCAAATGTTATGTAAAAAAAACATCATTAAAATTTGCTTAAATATAAAATATATCCATTTGCTTGTTGTAAGTAATAATTTCGTGGGATTCATCCTAAAGTCTAAAAGTTCATTGGAATGTACAAAGGAATTAAATTGAATTGTTTTAACCAAACCAAAGAGCTAATAAATAAGAGGTATGCCAAACTCTCCTATCTCTATTAGTAATATTGTCATTTCAATAAACTTGGTATATTGCATCCAAGCATTTCACTCATTGATTAGTACATAATCTCTATCAAAGAGTAGAATTCAAATCCTCTCTCCCCCAATAATATAAAAAAAAAAAACTTTGTACATATATCTTCGACCATTTCTTTATACTCAATTTTAGATTAATTAAAGTTAGTTATATAGTTAAGGCTCTATTAATTAGGTCATGAAAAACTTTTAAGAAAAACAATATAATTTTAAAGATAAAAGGAATATGTAACTCTCTAAATATAGTATAATAATACTTTGGGATGACGAGAAAAATAGAAGGAAAAGATGTTTTTATGTATATTTGTCAATGTAAAATATAAAAAAAATACAATTAAAGGAAAAAATTGTAAATAACCTAAAAACTAGATATCCTATTCTTAGTTGATAAGTGCCAAAAAAAATTACTTTATCCAAATAATGGAATGGATATCCAGTATTTTTCTTTTAGTCCATCAAGTGATTAGTTTTTATTAAGTATCAATAATCTGATACAACTCTTGAAAAAGCCAAGTAACATAGAAGATGGGAACCCAGCATGAGTCTACCTTTCTACAACACACCAGAAGCCAACTGAAACGAAGGTCCCGAATGAAGAAGTTGACAGTTTCCATAACTGGAAACGGTTCACTTAAGACAGCTAGAGCTGGGAAGGACACCGCCTGGAGACACACATAACAAGAATGGTCCGACGTCCACAAAGAAAACAGATCAACCCGTGTTAAAACACTCCATCAATGATACCAAAGACACGTTACACAGCATTGCAACACAAGAAACTCATATAGAAAACGTGTCAACCAGAAGAACTCAACACCTGCAGATGGAGAACCATTAGTCCACAAAAGATAATGTGGCCTTAGAGCTTGTGACAGAAATGAAAGGGGCTACATTAGTGCCAGACGCAGAACACCGTGGTAGTGCCATGCTCGAAGGCGTTAGAGCAATCACCACCTTGTGTAAAATATTTCCCCCTATGCACACCAAATCTAGCCAAGAAAGTCTTAATACACCCCTAGTAGCAACCCCCTCAATCCCATCGGGCACCCAAATCATCTCAAGTACACAGTCATTTCAGTCTGTCAATTTCGATTCCTGGAATCATAATCACCTCAGCTTTACACACATGAATCAATGTTTGCACCATACTGGTTACGGCGTTTTAGAACAGCTCCCCAAACCACGTAAGTTTCAGAACAGAACCCCCATAATAAATCTCAATTTTTATTATAATGTTAGAGTTATAGCTAAAACTAAAGTTCAAAACTATGATTCCAATTAAAAACTGGACAAGAAAATGGAGCTTATTTGACAAATCAAGCTTGAACCGACGCCCCTTGTCTGTCATCTGTAGTGACTTTTGCACGATAGAAACTTTAATTTGAGCATTGAGGGGTGACTTTAACTCTGTTGGGGCTGCTCTTCCCCATATTTTGGCATTGGACGATAACTTTGGTAGCTTACAACAATATATAGGTTTAGTTTTTTATTTTTCTATGAGTATAAATTATTCAATAGCTAACGCCTAAAATGCCATGCTATGTGTTTTTACGTTGGAAGTTTTATTTTTTTAAATTTCTGGTACTTTCTATGCTATTTTGCATTTCATCATAAAAGGATGTTTTTCTTATTGTTATATTCTTCATTTTTATTTATTTCTTTTATTATATTATTCTTTTTTTTTATGGATTATTATCTTATACATTGTTGATAAGAGTTTTTAAACTTTATAAATGAGATTAAAGAATTGTTACATGTTCATTAAATTATATTTACAAAATTGAAAATTTATAATATATATAATAACTAAATAGATATAAGATAATATTTTAACTCATTTATAAAATTTAAAAACTTCATTATGCTACGGATAAAACAATAATTTATTTTTTATTAGTCCATCACAGGTGATTTGTTCTTTTTGCTAAAATTCTATTCGTGGTTGAATTTTATTATTATTATGAATGACATATAAATTAAAGAAAATGGAATGAAATACACTACACATAAGGGATTTTTTTCCCTAAATTTTGACAGATAAGATTAATTTTGGATCATTATGCATCTAGACAAACGTCTCTATGTGAGTATTTAGAGCAGAGAAAATGGCAACGTCAAAATGCATAAAGTCAAAGAAATTTTATTAAATTAGAAGGTAAAGAATTAGGACACGTAAAATTTGACTTTCACCATTGAAATTTGTTATTGTGCCTACCATTAACAGTTTAAATCCGCATGGGAATCTACTTTGCTTCGCTTTGCCCTTTGATATGACCTTTCATTTTGGATATACTTTCCGAACCAAGTGTGTCGCTTCCTTAAGGTGGCTATAATTTATGTTCAATTCCTAGCTCGGTGCATCATCAAACTCTATGCACTTCCTCGTTGCCTTTGCCCTATAGCTTACAATTTCCTTTCCATTTTCCCCTCCTAGAATGTCGCACACAACTTACACCTTGTATTCATGGTTGTGGGATGGAGGCAACCAGAAAGATAGACTGCTGGGAGCAGTTTTCTCATTTCTGATTGCCACGTTGGTAATTTCACTCTGGAAACTCTGGACTGTTAGGAAGTCAAGGAAGCCACTCGCTCCGTTGCCGCCTGGCCCCCGTGGCTTGCCATTAGTGGGATATCTTCCGTTTCTTGGAACTGATTTACACGTTGTCTTTACAGAATTGGCGGGAATATACGGTCCCATCTTTAAACTTTGGCTGGGAAACAAATTATGCGTGGTAATTAGCTCACCATTGCTAGCAAAAGAAGTGGTTCTCGTCCAGGATAAAACATTTTCTGAGCGGGATCCTCCCATCGCTGCGCAGGTTATTACCTATGGCTGCAATGATATCGTATTTGACTCCTACAGCAGAAAAGGAAGCGCACAGTTCTTGCCAGTGAGATGCTTACCAATGCTAGCATTAAGGCTTGCTATGGTCTACGAAGAGAACAAGTGATGAAAACTATCGGGGATGTGTATAAAAATGTTGGCAAGCCCATTGATATTGGCGAATTGTCATTTTTAACTGCAATCAATGCGATCATGGGCATGTTGTGGGGAGGCAAACTCCGAGGAGAGAAAGCAGCTACCATTGAGGGTTGGTTCAAAGAGATTTCTTCAGAATTAATGGTGCTATTGGGAAAACCAAACCTTTCTGATTTTCTCCCCGTACTTGCACGGTTTGACATACAAGGTATAGAGCGGGGAATGAAGAAAATCTCGCATTTGTTTGATCAAGTTTTGGAGTCTGTAATTGAACTAAGAATGAATCACATGGCCACCAAGAACGAAAAAGATGATGCAAAGAGTGATCAGAAAGACTTCTTGCAGTTTCTATTGGAACTCAAAGACAATGAAGATAGCGCCTCATCTATTACAACGAATCAGCTCAAGGGCATGCTGATGGTAAGTTTTGTTATCGTACCCCGATTTTCCTTTTTTCTTTCTTTTTTTTTTCTTTTTGGGTACAATATACACCTTTTATTCCTGCTTTCTGGTTGGGTAATGGATGCTAATAATTTTTAACTAGGACATTGTGGTGGGTGGAACGGATACTACATCAACTGTGACGGAGTGGACAATGACAGAGCTCATACAACATCCAGAAATAATGGCAAAAGCGAAGAAAGAATTAGCTGATGCTGTTGGGCTAAACAGCACTGTTGAAGAGGATCACTTGCCTAATTTAGGATACCTACATGCGGTGATAAAGGAGACCTTCCGATTGCACCCGCCCCTGCCCCTCCTTGTGTCCCGTTGTCCGAGTGTATCAAGCACTGTTGGTGGCTATACCATACCAAAAGGTAGCAGGGTCTTCTTGAATATTTGGTCCATTCACAGGGACCCCCACATTTGGGACAATCCTTTAGAATTTCAACCTGAGAGATTCTTGAATAATCCTGACAAATTTGATTACTACGGGAATGATTTTCGGTACATGCCATTTGGCTCTGGTAGGAGAAGGTGTCCAGGACTTCCTCTTGGGGAGAAGATGCTATATTTCATGCTGGCCTCATTGCTGCATTCTTTTGAGAGGAAATTGCCTGTGGGCACAGAGCATGACCTGTCCAGCAAATTTGGAATTGTTATGAAAAAAAAGAAGCCTTTACTTCTCATTCCAACACCAAGCTTACCTAATCTTGAACTATACATAAAGTAACTACTATAATGTAGTCGTACTAAACTATTATTCTATCTCCTTTGTACTCCTTAGATTGCTTTTTAGCAAATTTCCGTTGCCTATAGAATAGTAGAAAGATTCAGATATCAAAGCATGTAATATTTTCTTAATAACAAATAAATTTGCGAAATAAACAAATAAAGTAATTAAGTGAAAAAATATATTGATATACGTCATTGAGTCAGACGGCTGGGATTTTGCTGTAGGCGCATCGGCTAACGAACCAGGGCCAAAAGCCTCAAACAACCCCTGGCGCTAGAGCTGTACTCTTGAGACTCGGGGTGGGTACTACTCTAATATGGCATAACCATAGAAAACCAGGTGATCCGTGGGGGCTGGCAATTTGGATTTGTCACCGCTGCTAGTGTTTTGGTTTCAAATGGAACAAAGAAGCTGGGCTTTCATATGCTTCTCAATTTGAAGTACTGTTGATTTTGGGTGGTGAACTGTTGTAATTTGTAGTAGACGATCTTACTCTCTTTGTCCAGTGTATATGTAGGTTCTTCAAACTTCTGTTCTTTTGGAGGGTTATGGATTGAGGTAACCCAACCAATTTTTAATGAAATCTTTATGGCTTATCAAAAAAAAAAAAAAGATCTTACTCTCTTCTAATTGCTTCTTGTTTGCATCCAAGAGAGGAGACACCAGCATAGGCCCGAATACAGAATATTTATAAAATTTTCAATTTGGGCTCTACAATGTACCATGCCCATCAAGAGGGTCACCATATCTTTAAACTCAAGCAAATGCCCGGTTCCAATATATAAGGGTAAAATGATAACGAAGTCTTGCCATATGTGGATGCTACCCAAACTTCAATACTTTCAAACTCTGTCCGACTCCTTACATGCCGCCACCATCGATCCCACTCCAGATATCTACCCTGTAAACTGTGTAGTTTCTTTCCGTGCACGTCTCTGCACATGTTGCTTCCACTCGGTCTCCTTCATTTTCCCACTCATGATTCACCAGTCTAACAACTCCAAATAAAGCCCTCGAGCTAAGGGCTAAAGTCCTTGTCTTGTTTACTTGGCTTTTTCCTCAGTCTGTACTTTAATTCCGCTTTTCAGATTTCTCTTCCACTAGTAGTATTAGTTTTCCGTTTCCAAATAGCAATGCCTAATTAATTATAGAAGTCGTGATCCCTTAAGCCAGCAATTCTAACACTTCACTTCATTTTCCTTGATTTACATCCTTCAACAAATCAATACTTTATTTTTTTAGATGATGAGACAGAATAGAGCAAGCTTCACGATCTGTGAATCCGTGGCTTGTAAGACTCTTCTATCTATGTACTATCTTCATCTGTTGAAATCTGAAAAGCTTTTGATCGAGCATAATTAAATTTGTCATTTTCATCACCATCTTTAAAACAAAATTATTAAAAACAATTTTTTTCAATAAACTATTGACACATTTTTTTAAATACTATTAATTTCATAAATGAAAATAGAGTATCAAAAATCTAATTCAAGAGTTTCACTTTGACGAAAATTTGACCTAACCGAAGAATCATGCCAGCAAGAGTACATGTCATTTAGCTAAAACTGGTGATCCATATGTTGTGCTATTCCCTAATCTTCCCTCCGATTTTTTTTTTCCCTATTAATAACGTAACGTAATTAATGGTGTTTGGCGGGGGCAGGGCTGATTTGTGAAGTGGGAGCATTTCTCTTCATCTCGTGGATTTTTTTTTTTTCTAAAATGGAAACCTTTTTTTTAACAAAAACCAATACCTATTTCCTCAAGCCCATTGGGTTCGCTTAAAAGTCTATATATATAATTAAGACCAAAAAGGCCAAACAAAACTTTGCTTTCCTTATTTTGGGTCTAATGAAACCAACAGGACTTTGATGTTTAATCGAACCGAAACTACCTTTAAATAATACTTTTGTACTATTGATTATTACTAAATGACCCAACAACCTTTTGTATGTAATTTTTCATTTTTAGAAAAAATAAAATAAAGATGGAAACATTTATGAACTCATAGCTCATGTTAGGGATTCAAACTCTTAATTTTTTAAATATTAAAATAATAATCTCACGATTGTAACATATTTCAGTAACTTGTTAATATAAAAAAAGAAACAGTTAAAGGAAAAAGGGCACAATATGTTGGCTTATCTATCGGGTCCAATAGATGAAGGAATCTTTTTATTTCAAAGTTAAAAGAGGATTCATTACACGAGGAGGGAAGAAGATGTTTTCCCCCTACCCAAGAACAAAAGTCATCCTTATCTATATAAAACCGAAATATTGGTTGGTATACTCACATCTAGATCAGTATACCCTCCCAATACCTCGCCCTTTGATGATGGGTTCTTATAGGCAATGTACGTATATTTTTTTTCTTCAAACAGTTACCTCTAGACAGATATCACAAAGATGTTCATGATGAAACCAACAAGTTATATAGAATGCTATAACACATTCATTGTTTTTTTTTAATTCTCTAAACCATTAGGTAAATGTTCATAAACTTTGATGATGAGTTAAAAAAATAATTAAAACACTCTATACTAGTATTTAAGCTGTCATGTCAACAACCCTTTATAAAGTTAGTTAAGGATAATTCATTTAGTTTCTGTTTGGTTTATTTTAAAAAGAAAAATAAAAAAAATTAAGAGAAAAATTTTGAAAAAAATTTGTAAAATAAAATTCCTTGTTTTATTTGTATAACTGAAGGAATAAGAGGAAGAAGTTTTTCCTTGTGCATTTCTGTTTAAAGTTTAAAATTTTCAGATTGAAAAGTTTAAAGAAAATGTCATTTAGCTTATTAATTAGTAAATTGTCTTCTTGAGAATAAGATCCAAATCTCTTTTTTTTCAATTATATAAGAAAAAAAGTTTCAAAAAGATGTTGATAATATCAGTCAATCTATTCAAATTCAAATAAAGTTGCCGATTAGTTTTATGCAAGTTTGGACTTAAACATTTGAGAAATTTGCAGAAATAATGCGTTAGAATTTTGCGGCTTATAACCAATGGAATAGGTGCCGAATGATGATACCAGGGAAATTTCAACTGACCAGTCGACATTAGAGACTTCGCAGTTGGAAAAAATCAAAAAGTGTATATGGATAATGAGTTCATGCAATCGCGTCGCTCGAGGGTGACTTTTGACCGGGTAGGCGAAGCAACGCTATTGCGTTGGTGCTGCCGTTCTTAGATTCCGAAATTAGGAGCTTGACTGAAGCTCCATGGTAGCAGAATCCGCCAGAGGACAATCAACTTTTCGGTGTTCAATGCTAATTTGGACAGGGCCGGCTTTAGCATAAACCCAGCAAACTCTTAGGCCTCACAATTTTATATAACATAATTAATTTTATTAAATATAGTAAAAAAAATTAGAGATTTGGTTCAAAAGATAAATAAGTTGAGAAAATAAAAAGAAATAGAAGAAGAAAAACAAAGAAAATAGGAAGAAAGGAATGAAGCGAAAAACCAAAGTGGAAAAACTAATATTGACAGCAGCATGAAGATTTCACTCCCGAGTCCGTCCAAGTCCACGGCTGCGCCTCCTCGAATCACGGTACAATGAATCCGGACAACCCCACAACTCTTTCTATCCCTTTCCTCACTTTTTCCAAGAAACTAATTATCCCTCACCAACCGTGACAAAATAATACCATTTGCTACTTATTTAGCGATCTCATTTTGTTTAACCTGTAATGGTTCAATTACTAGCATGGAAACTACAACGCATTTTACAAAGATGCAGTTAATTGTTCGACTCACTATCATAGAAGTGTTATAGATTTGCGGATAATCTATGGATGTCTAGATGAGATCGTATAGAGCACGAAGCTTGTAGGGAAGTCTTGGGGACTATGGCTGTGCCCGTCTACTCTGACTAGTCTGCGTTAGCATTTAGCTTAGTCGTTTGACTTGAATTCTAAGTTACAACCACGTGCTTTTTCTCATCAGGAAGAATACATAGACCATTGAACATTCTTAGTTTTTGTCCTCTAGTCACCGTAAATCCTTTTCATTTTTCCATTTGCCTTTTTTGGGAAAACGAATGTTGTAGTAGTATTATAAATCACGCTCACTCCTGATCGGCAATATCAGACCCTGGCTGTGTGCACTTCCTGGTTACCTCAGTGTTTCAACTTACAATTTCTTGTTTCACCTCCCAAAGCAACAAGATGTTGCACACAGCTTACAGCTCGTGTTCATGGCTCTGGAATGCTAGCAACCAGAAAGATGGACTGTTTCGAGCTGCTTGCTCATTTCTGATTGCCATATTAGCAATTTCACTCTGGCACATTAGGAAGGCGAGGAAGTCAATCGCGCCATTGCCGCCTAGCCCACGTGGCTTGCCATTGGTGGGATATCTTCCATTTCTTGGAACGGATAATCTTCACCTGGTCTTTACAGAACTGGCTGGTGTCTATGGTCCTATCTACAGACTTTGGCTTGGAAACAAATTATGCGTGGTGATTAACTCACCCTCGCTGGCAAAAGAAGTGGTTCGTGACAACGACATAACATTTTCTGAGCGGGATCCTCCCATTGCTGCACAGATTTGTACCTTTGGCTGCAATGATATTGTATTTGATTCCTACAGTAATCCCGACTGGAGAATGAAGCGGAAAGTTCTTGTGCGCGAAATGCTTAGCAATACTAGCATCAAAGCTTGCCATGGTCTACGAAGAGAACAAGTGATGAAAACCATTACAAATGTGTATAAAAATGCTGGCAAGCCAATTGATTTTGGTGAATTATCATTTTTAACATCAATCAATGCGGTCATGAGCATGTTGTGGGGAGGCAAACAGGGAGGAGATCAGAAAAGGAATAGAATTTGGACCGACTTTCGAGAGCTTATAACACAGTTAATGGTGATATTGGGAAAACCGAACGTTTCTGATATCTTCCCCGTGCTTGCGTGGTTTGACATACAAGGAATTGAGAGGGAAATGAAGAAAATCTCTCATTCGTTTGATCAACTTTTCGACTCTATGATTGAAGAAAGAATGAACGTTGGCACCAAAATGGAAAAAGATGATGGAAAGACTGAACAAAAAGACTTCTTGCAGCTTCTTTTGGAACTCAAGGAGAAGGATGATGGCTCATTATCAATTACAATGAATCAACTCAAGGCCCTGTTGATGGTAAGATTGTTCTCTCATACACCATTGTTTCTTTTCTTTTCTTTTTTTTGGATGCTAATAATTTTTAATCAGGACGTTGTGGTGGGTGGAACTGATACCACATCAACAATGATGGAGTGGACAATGGCAGAGCTAACGCAACATCCAGAAATAATGGAAAAAGTGAAGAAAGAAATAGCTGATGTTGTTGGTCCAAACAGCTCCGTTGAAGAAGTTCACTTGCCTAATTTGCGCTACCTAGATGCTGTCGTGAAGGAGACCTTCCGGTTGCACCCGCCCCTGCCCCTGCTAGTGCCCCGTTGTCCGGGCCAATCGAGCACTGTGGGTGGATATACCATACCGAAGGGCACCAGGGTCTTCTTAAATATCTGGTCCATTCATAGGGACCCATATGTTTGGGACAATCCTTCAGAATTCCAACCTGAGAGGTTCTTGAATGATCCTGACAAATTTGATTACTTAGGAAATGACTCCAGATACATGCCATTTGGTTCAGGAAGGAGAATGTGCGCAGGAGTTTCTCTAGGGGAGAAGATGCTATATTCCACCTTGGCCACATTGTTGCATGCGTTTGAATGGAAATTGCCCCAGGGTGCAGAGCAAGATTTGTCCGGGAGATTTGGACTTATTATGAAGAAAATGAAGCCTTTGGTTGTTATTCCAACACCAAGATTATCTAATCTCGAGCACTATCTAAATTAACTTTATAATTGTATTTCTCTGCACTAGATTGCCTCTTACCAAACTTAGTCGTCTAATAGCATAATTCAGGAGACAGTGTTGTGTAATATTTAGACAATAACGCCTCATTAAGTTTGTTGAATAACCAACTAAAAATAATGAAGTAAAAGAGTATAATTCTCATTGAACTGGCCAGCTTTTTTTCTAATGCATGGATAAACAGGCATTGATCCCAAATTAAGTGGAAACAACAAGCTATACGTCCAGTTGAGAGCAAATGTATTTAGAGGTGAGTAAAATTGAATCAGATCAATTATTCACTCGAATCAAATGTTATTTGCATAAAATAATTCATCTTACTAGGTCAATTGATTTACAATATTTAGTTCAATTAATTTATTTGATGGATTCTCGATTTTAAAATTTGCAAATTAAATTAACTAAAAAACTAAACTAATTTTTTATATAAATTAAAATATATAATATTATATATATTAGTTTAAATTTATATAAAATATAATATATATATATAATATTTTTAATTTTTAATTACTATTTACTAAATTGCATTCCTCACCTTTCACTTTTTCATTTTTATTTTTTAACCACCTGTGCTTTACTCTTTTCTTTTTTTCTCATCTAGTAGCCTTTACCCTTTACTCTTCTTTTCTGTAAAACCTAAGCTTAAATCCTAAACTCTTTAAACAAGTTGATAATTTACGGCGGTTAATGATTTTGTGTTAGATGGTTTTATATGTTGTAGATGTTAATTTTATTATTTTTAACTTTTTGTTATGTTAAATTTTGAATGTTAATTTGATGGTTTATGTGAAAAGACATAATTATGTAAGTGAAAGAATAAATGTTATAATTTTTTCTAATATTAAGATTATTTGTATATTTTATAATTATAGATAAAGTTTATAAATTTTAGTATTATAATTTGCATAAAAAATGATAAAATTTTAGTTCATTGATTCAAAATTAAACTGATTGAACCAATTTAATAGTTAATCAATTTTATTTTTTTTATATGTGATCAAATTTAATTAATTTTGTAAACATATTTAATTTTTTTAATCTTTAAAATGACAGAACATATCGATTAAATTGCTCAATTGCTCACCCTCGTATCAACAGTTCTGCTGGTGGGCTGTAAACCCAATCTACATGGCACACGCGTAAAGAAAGTTTGCACCCAAGCCTTGCTATCAGAGCTCCCTAATCCTCTTTAATAGCCTTAACAACCTCCAAGTTGCCAGTTCCAATCAGGCACATATCGGCCCCAAGCTTTTTGGGTATTCGGTTTTCAATTGTCTATTTTACCCTTCTTGTCTCTTTCTTATCATTTTAAATTGATTTTTACATAATTTAAAAGAGTTAATTTTAATATATTTTATACTAAAATTTTAATATTTCTTTATAAAATTGATGTTTTATAACTTTTAATATAAAAAATCATAAAGGAAATAATTTTGAAATATAAAAATACAAAAAAAAGAAAGAGTAATATATTATAATAGGTGTTTAAAAAAGAAAAAGGAAACATTGTTTTAGGACATTAGAAAATATTAAAGAATGTTACGTAGAGACTTTTGCTTCTAATTGTAACATTGACAATCCTTAACTCCATCTTAATTTCATCCCAAATCTATAACAACGAGTGGACCACTTTTTATCGATTTTAAACCTCATCTCCTTTTTCTTCATTTACTCACCTGCAAATCTTGCCCGTGCCGTCCTCCCTTACGTCTCTTTCCTAACTTGCAATTTTCTTATGTACAATGGGATTCACGTGCCGACAGTTTGTCCCTACATTTTTCCTTCGTATTTTCCTCGTTTTTTATGAAGAAAAATGAGAAAAAGATTGATAACAAATTTTAATCATGGTTGTATTCAAATTCCCTTAGTAAGTCCGGGTAACTTCAACTATTTAAGGTATCAAATGGTTTCAGCTTTTAAAGTAACCAAACTCATCTTAACCCTTCACGTTCTCACTCGTTTCAATCTTTTGCGATGACAACTCAAGACTTCTTTCACAAAGGAGAGAGGTTCCCACAAATGACAGTCCTTTGTATTCTTATTACATTATTACTAGCCTTGTGTTTGTTTCCACGGTCAATCAAGAAATTGAGGGGATCAGGAAAGGCAAAGCAGCTACC
Organism: Theobroma umbraticum; assembly: GCF_002168275.2. Taxonomy (NCBI): domain Eukaryota; kingdom Viridiplantae; phylum Streptophyta; class Magnoliopsida; order Malvales; family Malvaceae; genus Theobroma; species Theobroma umbraticum. The sequence goes on along the minus strand of NW_018397254.1, from coordinate 2,877,199 downwards.
GGGACCCCGTGGCTTACCCCTGGTCGGCTACCTCCCATTTCTCAGTGGAAACATCCACAAAACTTTCATGGAATTGACCAAGATTTATGGTCCAATTTATAAACTTCCGCTTGGACAGAGACAATGTGTGATAATAAGCTCTCCAAACTTGGCAAAAGAGGTGGTACGTGACCAAGACACCATGTTTGCCAACCGTAACCCGACCATTGCAGCACTGGCTTTCTCTTTTGGTGGAAAGGATATTGCTTTCACGCCTTATGGGCCGGAATGGCGGATTCTGCGCAGGGTATTCGTCCAGGAAATGCAGAGTAAAGCAACCTTGATGCCTTTTACTCTCTACGAAAAAATGAGGTTCAAAACAGTGTTAGAGATGTACTTGGGAAGGGTGGAATCCCCATTGATGTTGGACTTTTGGCGTTTTTCAACAGTGATCAACATGATAACTAGCATGTTCTGGGGTGGCACGATTCAAGGAGACAAAGGAGCTGGCACCAATGCCGAGTTTCGCGCAGCAGTGTCGGAACTCATTGTTATATGGGGAAAACCAAATATTTCAGATTTCATCCCAAGTCTGGCGAGATTTGATGTACAAGGAATAGAGAGGGGTGTGAAAAAGGCATCCAAGAGGATAGAACAAAATTTCGATTCCGTGATCGATCAAAGGATGAAAAAGAACGAGGAAAAAGGTCAAGGCACAAAAAAGAAAGATAGTAATGATTTCTTGCAGTTCCTTCTGGAGTTCAGAGATCAAGACACTGGAAAGTCACTTTCCCGAGCACAAATGAAAGCCTTCCTCGCGGTAAAGTTCCTCCTCTCAATTCCCATTGACTAGGAAAAACAAAAATTTTAGTATTCCAAGTGTCCAAGACACCGAGTAATCTTTTTGTTTTGTCTTTTTCAATTGTTAACAGGACATTGTACTGGGGGGAACCGCCACAACCTCGACTGCTTTTGAATGGACAATGGCGGAACTGATGCTTAACCCAGAAACGATGAAGAAAGTGCAAGAAGAATTAATAGAAGTTGTGGGTGCTAACAGAATTGTTGAAGAATACCATATTTACAAATTGCCTTATTTGCACGCAGTTGTGAGGGAAGCATTAAGATTGCATCCACCAGCTCCGCTGCTCCTACCCCGTTCCCCGACCCAAAGTTGCACCGTGGGAGGCTATACTATACCAAAAGGAGCTAAGGTTTTCATGAATGCGTGGGCTATGCATAGGGATCCCCAATTTTGGAACAATCCCTTGGAGTTTCAGCCTGAGAGATTCACTGGTGATCATGCTGATAACTTGGATTACTCAGGGAAAAACTTCCATTATATTCCGTTTGGGTCTGGTAGGCGAATATGCGCAGGGCTTCGCCTGGGGGAGAGGATGTTGATGTATATATTGGCTACATTCTTGCATCTGTTCGAGTGGAAAATGCCAGATGGTGAAATGCCAGATACCAGGGAAAAACTTGGGATTGTGTTGGAGAAGTTAACGCCGTTAATTGTTATTGCAACACCAAGATTCTGCAACTTAGAGCTCTATAAATAGGAGTGGTCAACCGGAAGAATATATTTTTTTCTGGAAACTCTTGTATCCAAAATCAAAAAAATCTGTATATTGTATTTCAAAATAAATAAATAAATTTCAATTTCAAATATTATATTTTCATATTTGAGCATCCATCCTCCTCCCCGGAGTCGATTCCTAATCAACTTTGGTATTAGAGCCATTCCGGTTCAAGAGGTATTTATCTAGTCTGAAAACTTTTTGATTTTAATTTTCTTGTCTGAGTTCTGATTTTAAAAAATTTGCATGCATATTGTGTTGATTCTTGCTAAGTCCTTGAAGGCAGTATCATCACAGTTCATCATACTCATAGAAACCCCCCATGTAAGATAAGAAGATCTGAAGTTCAAAATGCTTCCATTCTTGAAAAACACCTCTTGTTCTAGTTCTGATTCTAGTATTCAAAACTCAGAAATCAATGAGGAAAATGTTCATTATGAAAATATAATTCAAGAAATAGATAACTGGGAAATACCTAGAGTTCCCCAAAGCCAAATTTACAAAACATCAACATTCCATTCTCTACATCTAAATTCTTTTTGTGGATACTTTATAAAAACCAAAGAAAGAGGAATCCCTATACAAAATCAGTTTGAAAATATCCCTTTACTAGATCAATAAACTATAAATAAATTAAAAACTCAAAATTATAATTATATCCATATCGGATTAATTCAAGTAGGAGCAAAACCGTTAACTAACGAAGGATTAGACACCTCAATATTAATTGTTCTAAGAGATAAGAGACACCTCCAATTTAATGATTCCTTGTTAGGAACGATAGAAACAAGTCTGTGTAGAGGACCAATACATTTCAACTGTTTTTCAAATATCATGGTTTCTTTAAATGACAGAAACATCTTAAATTCCTTAATACTTCAAATACAAACACATAATTATAAAATGATGCTTGGATCTGAACCTTTAACTGTTGTTTACAAATTATATTATAAAGCAATGTATTTTGTAATAAACACTAAAGCTCTAATCCACAGTCCAAGAGAAAAAACATTATTAATCCAAACAGATATGACTAGGTCACACACTGTCATACCTAGGACAATACAATGGCATGAAGTACAACTTCCAAATAGATGGAAAATAGAAGGAGCAACAAATCCAGTTCCCATACAAAACACAGAAATAAATCATGTGGCACAATTTAGAGATGGGTCAGTAAAACTTGTTTTTAACAGACCACCAAGAGTTCCATCCAGAAGATCTTTTGAAATAGTTCAGCTTCCAATATAGGAACAGACTTCAGGACAGCCAAAACCTCTGTATCCTCAATCCCTACAATTAGGATAAATTTACAATCCGTAAAGAATTCTCCAAACATACCCCAACCTGTTTATAACAGACAAGAAATTACCCCATCAAATTCTCCAAATATGTCTCCCACATATTCATCAATGACAAATAATCCTAATATAAATCAAAATCAAGAAAATGATTCAGAAATATTTGTCTTAGAAAAAGACTTTGAAATTAACAAAGATTGGTGTGGAAAACAGTTTAATTCTGAAAAAAACAAACAAAAAAGAAAAAATTATTTCAAGATTCATGACTCACAGAAAGAGGAAATATTACAAAACTATTACAAATTCATGGAAAAATATAAAATATTAATAGATTTCTTTGAATGGTTCGAAGAGTATGAAAAGCCACAATTAAATACCTTAAACACCACAAAAAAATGGCAAACGAAATAAAGGTGAGATCGAGTCAAATCATCCTCCCTTAACAGAAATCCAATATTCCCATAAAAATATAGGGATACGAGCAACCCCTTTAAGAATGAGAGCATCTGACTTAGGAGAACCTATCACCTTAAAAGATGTTAAAATGATAATAGAACAAAATAACTTTACAAACTTAAACTTGCATACCTTTTGAAATCCCCAATAAATACCAACAAACAAAAAATCAATTTTTACATGAAATAGAAAATAGGCTTGAAACTTTAGAAAGTCAATACTCAGAAATCAGAGTAAAAGATACCCCCCAGAGACATCCAAATTCACACATTAATACCATAAAAGAAGAACTGATTCATCAACAGAAAGCTTACATAGCCAACAGATAAATAAAATGATTTGGAAAGAACCTCAAAAAATATATTACCCAAAAATGATAGCCCCAAACATAAACATAGAAGAGAAACACTCTTTTCAAAATAAATATAATGCAAATATGATATATGAATGGAATATAGATGGAATGTCAGAATATAACATTCTCAACATACTTCAACAAATGACAATGGTCTCCAATGTATACAAAACTCAAAACCAAACTGGTCAAGTCACAGATCATGCAATTGCCTACATGTTAGTTGCTGGTTTTACAGGACAATTAAAAGGATGGTGGGATAATTATCTCTCCACAAATCAACAACAAGAAATCTTAAAAGCTGTCAAACAAGACACAGATGGAAATATAATAACAGACAGTCAAGGACAACAAATTCAAAATGTTGTAGCAATATTAATCTTTTCAATATCAAAACATTTCATGGGAGATCCCTCACATCTTAGGGATAGGAATTCAGAATTACTGTCAAATTTAAAATGCAAAAAATTAATAGATTTTAAATGGTACAAAGACATGTTCATGACAAGAATAATGCAGAAAATAGACAATAACCAACCATTCTGGAAAGAAAAATTCTTAGCTGGTCTTCCAACATTATTAAGAGAAAAGGTTAGGAATCAAATTAGAGAAATCTACAAAGGAATAATTCCTTATGAAAATCTAACATATGGTGAATTAATAAGTTTCACTCAAAAAGAAAGATTAAAAATATGCCAAGATTTAAAATTACAAAGACAATTAAAACGAGAAAGAAAACTATGTGGAAAAGAATTAGGATCTTTCTGCCAACAGTTTGATATTAAACAAGAATCTCCCTCGAAAAATTGCTGCACAACCAAACCTGTAAAACAAAGAAAACATAAGAAAAACTACCAAGAATATTATAAAACACCAAAATATAAGAAATACAGAAAATTGAAAAAGAAAAAACAAAGAACCAAATCAAATAGACAAGACAATAAAATGCTTTAAATGTGGAAAAACAAGACACATATCTAAATATTACCGAATAAAAAGAAAAATAAATCAACTTCATTTAGAAGAAGATATTGAGCAGAAATTAAATGAAATCCTAATAGAATCTTCCACAGAAACAGAAATATTAATAGAATCATCAGATGAACTACAAATAGATGAAATCAAAACTACATCTCAGTCCTCTTTAGAGTCTGAAAATAAAGATCAAATCCAAGTCTTAACAAAAGACCAAGAATTCATAATAGAAATCATAGATAAAATTCAATATCCTACTCTTAAGAAAGAATATTTAGAAAAATTAAGAGAAACAATAAAAATGACTGAAAACAAACAAACAATTGTAAAACTAGATCTCATATATAACATTAAAAATATAACCTTTGAACAATATGAAAACCTGAAACCCAAAAAGATAACTAAGCAAGAACTGAACTCGGAAATAAGAAAAATAAAACTAAAAATAATTCAGTTAAGAAAAGAGCAAGAAGATTTAAAAAGACAAATAACTCCTGAAAAATTAGAGCATGACCAAGACAGCTCTGAATCTGAAACAGAAAAAAATCAAGATTACATGATGGTACTTACAGAAATAGCCATTCAAAGGTACTTAATAAAAGTAACAATACAAGTCAATCAAGAATACAAAATAAACACTATAGCATTATTCGATACAGGTGCTGATCGAAACTGCATAAAGGAAGGATTAATTCCCACAAAATATTATGACAGAACCTCAGAAGGTTTAAAAACAGCAAATGGTGGAAAATTAAAAATAACTTATAAACTATCAAACGCTGAAATAATAAATCAAGGAATAAAATTTCAGACACCATTCTTAGTGGTCAAAGATATAACCCAAGATATTATTTTAAGGACACCATTTATATCAATGTTAAAACCTTACAAGGTCAAACACCAAGAAATAACCACAAAAATATTAAAAACTAAGATCAAGTTTCCTTTTGTAGAAAAACCAAGAATCAGAAATCTCAATTTATTAAAAAAAACTCTCAATACATGAACAACAAATAAACTCTTTAATACATTATAGGAGAAATCAAATCAATTATCTAAAGGATGAAATTTCTTTTGACAGAATAAACCAACAATTACAACAACAAGAAAACATGCAAAAAATTGACAAACCTAAAAAAGAAATTGAAACAACAATTTGTTCTGATATCCCAAATGCCTGGGAAAGAAAGAAACATCAAGTAACTCTACCTTATACAAAAGAATTGATGAGAAACAAATTCCTACAAAAGCTAGAGCTATACAAATGAACCAAGAGATGGAAGATTTCTGTAAAAAAGAAATCCAAGATTTACTAGACAAAAAATTAATAAGAAAAAGT
>NW_018397254.1:2859661-2871193 GCF_002168275.2 Theobroma umbraticum | reverse complement strand
GCTTTCTATGTTATTAAAAATGCAGAAATAGAAAGAGGAACACCCAGATTAGTTATAAATTATAAACCTTTAAACAAAGCATTAGAATGGATTAGGTATCCAATTCTAATAAAAAAAGATTTATTACAAAAACTTTGTAATGCAAAAATCTTTTCAAAATTCGACATGGAATTTGGATTCTGGAAAATACAGATCAAAGAACAAGAAAGATACAAAATAGCATTCACAGTCTCTTTTGGTCAATATGAATGGAATGTGATGCCATTCGGTCTTAAAAATGCACCATCAGAATTCTAAAAAATAATGAATGAAATATTCAATCCCTATTCACAATTCACAATAGTTTATATAGATGATGCTTTAGTATTCTTAGAAAACATAGAGAAACACTTTAAACATCTCAAAATATTTATAAACACAATTAACAAAAATGGTTTAGTAATATCTAAACCCAAAATAAGTCTCTTCCAAACCAAAATTAGATTTTTAGGACATTATATCACACAAGGAACAATAACCCCAATAGAAATATCAATAAAATTTGCTGAAAAATTTTCAGATAAAATAACTGATAAAACCCAGTTACAAAGATTTCTAGGAAGTCTCAATTATATTATTGATTTTTACCCATGATTAAGCAAAATGTGCAAACCACTGCATCAAAGACTCAAAAAGAATCTAATACCATGGACATAAACCCATACAGACATTGTCAGGAAAATAAAAACTCAAGTCAAAAACCTTCCCTGTCTACACCTAGCAGATCCAGATACACCCAAAATTATAGAAACAGATGCTTCTGAACTAGGTTATGGTGGGATATTAAAACAAATCAAAAATGGTAAAGAATAAATAGTTTAGTACACCTCTAGACACTGGACTCCAGCACAGCAAAATTATAGCACAGTGAAAAAAGAGATTTTATCCATTGTGTTATGCATTTCAAAATTTCAAAGTGATTTATTAAACAAAAAATTCCTTTTGAAAATAGATTGCAAATCAACTAAAGAAATCTTACAAAAAGATGTTCAAAATATTACATCAAAATAAATTTTTGCCAGATGGCAAGCAATTTTAAGCATACTTGACTTTGATATACAATATATCAAAAGAGAATCAAATTCTTTACCCGATTTTCTTACAAGAGAATTTTTATAGGGAAAAACATGCCCCCTTCCAGAAAACACAGCGATCTAGATTTACCATGGCAGGATTTAGTAATCTTGTCAGAGAGAGACAGAAAATCCTTTTATAAATTCTGGTTACAAAAAATATTACCAAAGATCAATCAGAATTATTTCAAAAGTCCATGAGAGGTCTTGATTAAAAATCTCAATACTTGCATACTTGCAGGAGCAAAGAAAAAATGCCCCCTAAACTGAGAGACAAAAAAGATAAAGGCAAAGAAGCCAAAAGGGAAGCATCCCTAATATTATCTCAAAAACCAGTCAAGTCATGGTACGAAATATGTACCCAAGAAAAAGAACAACAACAACAAAATCTAACCCAAGACCAAATTCCTCAATATGCCCAAGACCCCAATGATACTGATTCTGAAATCCAAAAATGGGTTGAAGCTCTCACAAATTCCCCAGAGGTAGCATTAGCCCTAGCCTCCAAAACAGAACAAGATACCCCAATGAAACAAGCTGCCCTTGCAACCCTTCAAAAAAACTAGAGAAGAGAGATAGTCCTCCACAAACCCAAACAAAAAGATTTACAGAGTATTTTTCCTGACCAAACACTTACCCAGACACAATCCCAATCTTCTACCTCAGGTAGCCAAACCCAATACTTCAGAAGAAAAACACCCAAAATGTTCTTTTTATAGAAGAAGGACTATACCAAGAACTTCCTCATATTGCTATCCGAAAAGCCTTTCAAGGATGGCATTACAAACCATGGGATTTGCAAAAATCCCAAAGTTACTACCAAAATATTTTAATTCAAACAGGGTCAGCTCTTTTTAAACAATATACTAATCTAAAAGATCCAACTCTTATTAATCATTCAACGACACAAATTTTAAAAGTTTTAAGGCCGATTGATTGGGGAGAAAATCTAAATCTTTGCAAAAGATTTTCAGTAAGTTTTTCAAATACAATTAACCATTGCCCTGTTTTCAATTACTGGGATTACCAACAGGCATGGTTCAATACTTTTTTTATAACAACAAATACAACCGATACTCCTGATTGATGTTTTTCAAATACGAAAATAAATATAAATTTCCAAATTGATTTTCTCATTGGTGGAATTGGTTTGGTCTTTTAAGGGAAATTCTTCCACCCAAAATTGAAGAAATTTATGAAAAATTTTCAAAATGCTTTAAACCTAAAGAAGATCAGGCAAACTTGCACACTTCAATACATTTCTTCTCCAAATTAACAATCTCATGGATAACTTCCTAGGATTATGCATATGATAATGATGTCCATACTGGAGCTCCTATGGTCGTCAAAATTTTCAGAACCAAATGGTGGTACAAATTTGATGAAAGGAAGTACAATCCTCAATACTTGGTCACATGGTTCCAAAAGAATCCAACACTTTGCAAAGGCATGGAAGCCTCCCAAGAAAATGTCAAGTTTCTACAAGCCAAGTCCAATGCCAGTGCCAGACTCGCTCAGGCCAAGTCAAAGTCAGAATACGAGAAGATCATGATAAAAATGTTAAGTTCCCTTGATTCTGATGAAGAAGAAGAAAATGAAGGGGAAGACTCAGCTTCATCCAGAGCAACTACCAGATTGTCTCAAGATGAAGACTACATTCCTCCAAGAAGAAAAAGATAAACAATGCTGCCAGAAAGAATCACACTAGAAATACAGCAACAAAAGCAACACCCCGAAAAAGAAGAAAAGCAACTGAAAGCATTACCAAAAGAAAAAAAAAAGCACAGTCGGTCTGAAAAGCAAAAGTGTCAAAGCAGTAGAAAGCAGTGTCTGCCAAAAGAAGAAAAGTAGTGTCAAAGCAGCCAAAAGCAACTGTCAAAAGAAGAAAGGCACAAAAGAAGACTGACACCGACAAATGGGTCAACAGTACCTATCACACCACCGACAATATCAAATGAAATGTAAATGAAAGGTGAAATGAAAAAGAAAATGAAATGTAAAGGGGATAGTCTATATAAATCCCTTAAGAAACTATGAGGAGGCAGAGAGTTTTTCCTCGGATAAGAAATCTTCCAGAAGAATATATTTCTCTCTGGAAACTCTTATATCCAAAATCAAAAAAATCTTTGTATCTTGTATTTCAAAATAAATAAATAAATTTCAATTTCAAATATTATATTTTCATATTTGAGCATGTTTTTCCCTGTAAAAATTCTCTTGTAAGAAAATCGGGTAAAAAATTTGATTCTCCTTTGATATATTGTATATCAAAGTCAAATATGCTTAAAATTGCTTGCCATCTGACAAAAATTTGTTTTGATGCAATATTTTGAACATCTTTTTGTAAGATTTCTTTAGCTGATTTGCAATCTATTTTCAAAAAGAATTTTTTGTTTAATAAATCACTTTGAAATTTTGAAATGCATAACACAATGGATGAAATCTCTTTTTTCATTGTGCTATACTTTTACTGTGCTGGAGTCCAGTATCTAGAGGTGTACTAAACTATTTGTTCTCTACCATTTTTTATCAAGATCATACTCTTAAAAAAGAATATTTAGAAAAATTAAGAGAAACAATAAAAATGACTGAAAACAAACAAACAATTGTAAAACCAAATCCCATATATAACATTAAAAATATAATCTTTGAACAATATGAAAACCTGAAACCCAAAAAGATAACTAAGCAAGAACTGAACTCTGAAATAAGAAAAATAAAACTAGAAATAATTCAACATATATATGTATATATATATATGAAGTTTGACATATTAAAATGTTAATTTTAAATATATATGTTGAATTAACGATATATATTGTACATTTTACCGAACAATAAAAATTATAATATACTAATAATGCTAGACTTATTTAGTCCTTGCAGTTTCAGTTTTGTAGTGCTTTTTTTACTTCATTATGCTCTCCGTACATTTAGTAGTTTTTCCTCTTTTTTTTTTTGGAAAGATTGGAAAAGACATTTTTATGCTTGATATGTTTCATTAACAATTTAACTTTACCTTGGGCGTCGCATCCCTTCAGGTCTTTGGAATATCATTTTCATAAAGAAAGGTGGGACGGTGACTGTGTTCTTTCCACGGAAAGTAAACAAATTTTTTAAATTAAAATTATATTTCAACTTCTTGTTTCTCCTTAAACTTCGAGTCGAATTGAATTTAGGTCTAAATTTTGAACCTCAAGTCTCAAATCTTGAAAATTTGAGATTTAAATAATGTTTGGTTGCGATCTGTGTTATTAGACGAGAGATAGAGCTTTCAAACTCAAATCTTTATTTTTTAATTAAATAAATAAATAATAAAAACGATTTTTATTAATTTTTATAAAAAAATTAATTAAAAATTTAATACCATTACCCACACATGAGAACAATAACAAAACACAAAATTTTATATATAAAAAAATTTAAGGTACTATATGAAAAAATGCCATGGCATATAAAAAGTGTATGTGAAATTTATCTCATATTTTTTTATAAAATATATCTTATTTATTTAAATATTCAAAATACTTTAAAATATTAAAATATTAATATAAAATAATTTTTATTATTTTAATAATTAATAATTAATTAAATAGATGAACCAAACTAAGCTTAAACTGGACAATCTAAAATGGAAAGCTTCATATGTTCAGTTCAACACACGAACACCATGTGACATATAAGTGTTATAAACTTACATTTTGATGTATAATGATAATTTTTAAAATTAAAATTATATTTCAATAAAATACATGTAAATCAAATTTCTTATCATTATATTTTTTAAATTTTAATCAATACCTTTGATACATCATACTTTGCAAGATTAATTTTTAAATAATTTAATATTTAGTAATCACATTTTTAATAATCATTTTCTAAAACAAAACAAACGTGACTTAGGTGATTGACGGTTGAAAGGCATGATTAGCAGCCTTCGGTTGAGAAAAAATATTACACTGTTAAAATGAGACTAAGCAAATCGATGGCGTCCTTGCGCGAGAGAAAATATTCAATAAAGCTGTATATATAGTATTCATTAATCAAAATAAGATAATTACTAGTCTTTAGGAGGACGTGAGCTATGGTACAAGGCAAGAACAGCATTGAGCAAAACGTGGTGGTAGAAGTAACTACAAGAAATTATAAAATTTAAAGGTTTTTATAATTTGATTATTGTTTTAAGCCAAATATCCAAGTGCCCGCAAAATATATCATCAGACAATTTCTCACGCCGGGCGGGAGCCTCATATTTTAAAAATTTTATTATATTGTATAAAATTTTTAATATAGTTTTTAATATTCCTTTCAATAAATTTTTATTTAATAATTAATATAAATAAATAATAACAAACAAAATTTACACGTTTCACTGAATTTTAATTTTTTATTTTTTAATTTATATTATTATTTTTATTTATATTTTTTATATTATTTACTTATATATTTTAAATTTCTATAAATTTTTTTTTCAAATTTCTACAGATCATCAACCATATTCTTTTTCTTTTCTTTTTGTTATGTCACATGTAAGTTTCATATTTTACTTGTCATGTTTATCTTTTTGCTGTTATGTAGATTTTTTTTATTATTTTAATTTTTAAAAATTAATAAATTATTATATAATTTTTAAATATAAGTGAGAGTGTTTGTTGTAACGTGTGGGTTTTAAAATTCGATCGCTAAATTTGAGAAACTAAGGGAGTCGTCATTAATTTTTTTTACCTAGGTGCAATTGACCACTTATTATATTTGTTCTGTTCGACGGAGTCCTAGTTGATTTTAGGTCCGTTGAAGGAACAATGACCTAGTTTGCAAAAAATATTTTAGAGTTGGGTTTGAGAGTATGATCACACACAGGGAATAATTAATACTCTTGTGATGTCCGTTCCACGATGGTACCAGTTAATCATATGTTATCCTATTGGTGCCTTCATTTTTAAATTTATTTTACTTATATTTTCTTAATTATTATTTATTTATTTTTATTCCATTAGCAAATATTTTATTTGATTGACAAGTGTGGTGTACACATGATGCAATCATGAAATGCATGGCATAAAATCTGGATAATGGCAAACCAAAACCTTTTATTGATGATACATCTCAAATTCGTCCATCATACTAGTGCGATCTAGAAATACTCTTTCAGTTAGAAAAATGCCCTGAAAACTCGCATTCGTAAATTTACTAAATAAATTCAATCATTGGGATAGTCATTTGTAGGTAAAAACAACATTTTCATAAATGTTGTCCCTAACATGAGTGAAAGCCTTTTATTAAATATATTTTTTGAGTTTTCCCATCACATTGGTGAGACTTTAATATATCTTTTTATTTAGGAATTTTTTTGAAAAAATTCATCTTCGTAAGCTTTCTCGAAAAGTCTCATCATCGAGGCCTTGATTTATACACACAATACATCTACATGCCATGACATTTACCAATGCAATAATGATGTGTGGTATATCCATAAATTTCAATAATTCATTTCTTAAATTTCCCACAACTCTTTTGTTATTTCTTTGAAATTTGTTTTGTTGTTTTTCTTTGTATGTATATATATTATGGATAAATATGTTATATTTATTATTTTTATCTAACTATATTTTTTCTTTTACTGTATTATGAATATTTTCCTACATTTAATTATTTATTTATTTTTTCTCTATGAATTTTCTTTTTTATGTAAATACTATTTCTTTTTTAAACCAAAAATCTCATTTCATAATTATTACTTATGCATAGATATTTTTTAGAAATCAATTTCTTCCCTATTTTTTTTATTAACCTAACCTATTTTCTTTTTGACTAGCTATTTTTCTATCTTTTCTCATAAATCTATTTTATATTTTGCCTTTTATATTTTAGTTGCATTGACTATTGTGAATTTACCATCATTGAGACCTTTATTAGTATTTTTATTATTTGTTCATTATCTTTATTATTTCTTTACTTCTTTTGTTTATATTTTACTTAATTAATAATTAGATTAATATATTTTTATTTTTTAAAATTAAAAATATAAAAAATTAAAATTAAAACCCTCCCATCATACTGGCGAAGTTTTAATTAAAATTCATAATATAAGAAAATTAATTCAGAATTGTGACTTCTCATGTTTTGAATGAATATCCTGTTATAGGTAAATAACATTTCCATTTATGATTAATTTCTAACCATCATATTGATTTTTAAATTTTCTATTAATTAATTAACCATATATACATATATATATGTATATTTTAAAGAATGAATTCACTAACATGCTAAAAAATACCATTAAAATATAACACATAAATAATAGCCCAAAAGAAATAAATTCAAACAAACCCATACCTATCTTGGGCTTAGATGGAACCAATGAATTTGGGTTTTGAAGTGGAGATCTCCATTTGCCTCCTGCTGGCCCGTTTTCCTCTTTTTCTTCTCTCTTGGACCTTTCCATCCTTTTTGCTATTGGACCTTTCTCATGGGCTCTGTCCACTTCTCCTTATTGGGCTATGCGTACTCCTTTTTTACTATGTTTTGATTTTTTGGTTTTTTCTTCTCTACTAAAACACACCGTTTTGGGTCCCAAACCCTATGGATAACAGATCATTTTCCTTTCCCCCTCCCCGTTTCTATTCTTCACTTTCTCTCTCTACCCGGCGGCTCCCTCTCACTTCTCTCTAAGACGAAACTTCAGCCCCTTTCTACTGAAAATCTTGCCATAAAACCTCTCCCTTTCACACACTGCTTCACTTCTTTTTCCATTTTTTTCCTTTTAAATAGTGATTTATTTATTTTAATTATTAATTATTTTTATTTTTATTTGAGAAAGAAAAATAAGTGTCTACAGTATTATATTGTTACTTATAGTTTTATCGATATATTTTTTAATTAATTCTAATTATATAAAAAATTATCTTGAGTATATTTTTTTATATATTGTATGTTTTATATTTAATTAAAAAAATCATTTTAAATATATAATTTTTAAATAATTTTAATTATATAAAAAATTATTAATTGTATATATTATATTTAACTATTTATAATTTATACATTATAGTTTTATATTTATTATTATAAATTTAAATAAAAATAAAATTAAAATATTAGATGTTGAATATATTAATTTTTTTTTCAAGTTTGATTAAAAAATGAGAAGATTGAAAACAAATAATAAATTCTTTAAAAGAAAAGATGTAAATCTTCTAAATAATTTTTCTACATTTAAGTCATCAAGCTTCTATACTTTTACTTACAAATAAAAATAATGTGAATCAAAATGTTCAATACTCAATATTAAAGAAATATATTTTTTATTACATAATTTTTAATTAATGAATTTGAATTCAAAAAATATAATCGAGCACAATATCTTTAAAAAACTATTGTAGATTTTTTTTATTTACATGAATTAAAAAATTAATTTTTACTAATAATCTTTTGATTATTAAGTAAGCTCAATATATTAATTTTTAAAATTCTTAATCTTTATTTGTTTGTCTTTGACCTCCAATAAAAATTAGTTAACTCCACTCCTATTCTCACTTATACCAAACTTCATTATTAAAAATCAAGCATGCTTTTAAAATAGAGATTAATTAATTGATAATTTTATTAATGGAAATGGACATTTAATATTTAACGTATATCAATGTTGCCCATAACTAAAATTTTAATATCATCAATAATTTTTTTCTTAGCAAATGTCCTCATTATTGATAATCAAGATATTTCTTTAAGTAAAATAGATATTATAATTTTATGGTAGATTTTTATAATTTGGTTATTGTAAATGAGTGAACAATTTACTATATATATATATATATGTATAATTCTTGCATGAAAATACTTGAGAACCATCAATCGGTTTAAAGCTAATTTTTAAAATCATTTTACCGAACTTTACAATAGCGCTGGCCACGGCAAACGTAGATGTAGGGTTTGAATTTTTTCCAAATTCTAATTATTATATTAAGTTGCTGGTTTTTCCAAATTATTAAATCACTTTACTTAGTACAGTTATGATTATGTCACACGATTTAATCTTTATTTTTTCCATTTTCACACGTAATGGAATTTTGCTACCAAAATGTGAAACTCATTGTTAGACTGAGCAAAATTAGGTGAGGGGGGAAAATCATGATCAAATCGTGTTCAAGGAAAACGACAAGGGAAGGATTTGATGGCAGTAGCTGGAAAGTTGGCATGGATTTCTTTTCCAAGTTTCACCACCAACAAAGGGATGACTAGTTTATTTTATTGAAAGAGTTTTACGCAAAACACTTCTACAAAATAGTTAGAAAAGTGATATTTATATTTAGATTAATTAATTTTTTATTTGTAAATGAGTTCAAAATATTATAATCTTTTATAATAGGAGTCCAATACTTAATTAAATCATTTAATTTAGTCTTTAGAGACTAAAAACCTAATGTATGATTTAAGTTTAATTTAAATCATCACATTTTTAATTTAATTCATAATGCAATGTTTGTTTGTAATCGATTAGGTTGTTAACATATTGACAATAAAACTGAATTATTATTTTATTAATTAATTTAAATAAATTATATTTATTTTAAATTAATTAATTAAATTTTATAAATTAAGATTGGCATCTAGTATTGCATCATGGCCTTTAATTGTTAAGAAAGTTAAAAAATTTTTGACAACTTTTCAGTGTATAGTCTATCAGTGTAATTAAATCTCTTATCATAAATCTCAAAGATGATAAGAACATAGTACCTATAAAGATGATATCAAAGTATAGCGCTTCACATGCAAGACAACCTAGTGTTTTAAGTTTAAGGAGTATTTACACAACTAACACATAAAAAGTTTTGCATAGGCAATAAAGTGAAATATCCAATACATTTTTCATGTTGAGTCATATTTAATGAACTTGCTCTCCAAAGGCAAGTACCCACATGCTAGTTTTAAATATCTCTATACTTCAATGTATAAGATCGGTTGCTTAATTTACAAATAAAGATATAGATTATGCCGATCTTTGAGCATTATCAATATCTGGTCTTGATAATACAATAATCATGAACTTTTATAAATAAAGTTTTGATATAGAGAAATTTCATAATTGTATCTCTAACAATTTTTTTACAAGATATATATAGTTCCATGGACTTGTTGAGTTTTTTGAATTTGCAAAAAAACTCAAAGAAGAATAGAGAAAATAGAATCAAATGAAAGAAAGAGAGCTCAAACTTTTCAATTGGAATTGATTTCTCACACTAATTAATTCCATAGTTTTTGGTTTTTACACAAGCATTTGAAAACTAAACAATCGAGCTTAGATCTAACCTCAATAAAAGCACATATTGAAAACTAGGATTTAAAAACAAATAGCACAAAAACCAACCATGGATCCTTGTGCACTACAATAGTAAAAGTAACAAAAAAACAAATTTGCTATTAAGTTAGGAAAAGAAGAAGAGATCAAAACGACGCAAAGCAGATGCGTCTTGCAACCAAGAAAAAATGAAAAGACATGGACAACCACCATATAACAACTAACCAAATACAAAGTTTATTTAAATGACCTCCCTACCTTGCGCTTTATACTAACTAAATTGATAAGGTAAAAATAACACCGTATTGCCTCCAAAGCTAAGTCTTCAATCTTCAAATGGTCATTAACTCTTGCCAAACCATTTCTTCAATATAAGCCTTTCATCCATACTTCAATCACTTTTCCAACAAGACTTCATCGTCATAAGCATGAATAATGATTAAAGTATAAATATATAGATAAAAAATTATTTTTATGTTATTATAAATAATAAAATATCATACATGAATATTTTAAATTGTAACTTCCAAATAACCATAAATTGACTTATAGGGCTCACACAAAAAAAAAAACGCTCAGGTAAAAACTTTTTATTACTATCTCAAATACTATACCAGCGTATTCCATTTGTATCAAACAATGAAATTTGCAAGGCTTTGACTAGTAGGGAAAAAATAAAGGGGTTTTTTTTTAAATACCCTTCATACGTAAGGTATTTTTGAAAATAGCATTTTTTATAATTTTAACTATTTTTAGCTAAAAGAAATTAATTTTAAACAAAATTACCCTTAATGAAACCGATCCATATGTTTAAATACACGCCTCAGATCGACTCATATCTTTTGACCTTTCTTCACCAGACCATTCATATTTAGAGTATTCCTTACTAGAAAGAAAACTTTTGAGCATTTTGAACATTTTAGAATGATTTTTGATACACGAAAATAAATCTTTGAGCATTTTAAGTATTTTGAAGGAGTTTTTGATACATGAAGAAAACCCTTTAAGCATTTTGAGCATTCTTTTTCAAGTAGGCATATTTGTTGATTATATTGTTAAATGAAATATGATGTATTATTTGAAATTGTTGATTTTGTTAAATGAAATTTAATAGTTTTA
>NW_018397254.1:2852546-2859651 GCF_002168275.2 Theobroma umbraticum | reverse complement strand
AGCATTGTGCAATCCGATTTCAAGTATTACGTGATTAGTTTTTAAGTATTACGTGACTAGTTTTTAAATATTATTGTGTGACTAGTTGATGTGACATTGCGTGATTAGTTGATATGGCATTGCGTGACTAA
This sequence comes from Theobroma umbraticum, assembly GCF_002168275.2. Taxonomy (NCBI): domain Eukaryota; kingdom Viridiplantae; phylum Streptophyta; class Magnoliopsida; order Malvales; family Malvaceae; genus Theobroma; species Theobroma umbraticum. The sequence goes on along the minus strand of NW_018397254.1, from coordinate 2,859,520 downwards.
TTGATAGGTATTGCGTGATTAGTTAGGAAAGCATTGTGTAACTAGTAAGGTATTGCGTGACTAATTTTTGAATGTTGTGTGACTTAGGCATTACCTAAAAATTAATCACGCAATGCCTATAACCTAATCACGCAATACCTAAACATCAATCATGCAATGCCTATAAACCGAAGACGCAACGATCAAGTCACACAATACCTAAAAATTCAGTCTCACAATACCTAAAGCTAGTAACATAATGTTTAAAAACCAGTAATGCAATACCTAATAATTAATTAATTTGCTTGCTTGTAGCTAGGTTTAAGTTACTCAAGTTATACAGTGTTCTAATTTATAGATATGTCTAATCAATTTCAATCCCCCAACTTTGAAGTTTTATGAATATAAACTAATAAACCCAATAACCTAAAACACATATCTTAATATCATTTATACTTTTTGGGATAGTGAGAAAGAACTAAATGGTGATACAGACAGTATCTAGTAAGAGACAAAAATAGAGATTTAATTTTAAAATTTTTATCTAGATGGTAGTAGGGGTGTGCATGGGTCGGTTTCGGTCGGTTTTCGGGTCAGTTTTTTGCCAAAACCGACCAAAAATTTTTGAGGTATAACCGATCGAACCGCAATGATATACAGTCGGTTCGGTCAGTTTTTAAGAAGTCGATTCTGTGTCGGGGGGAAATTAGGAATCTGGACTTGAGGGGGGGGGGGGGGGGGGCGAGGGGGGAATCGGGACTCGTGGAGAGGGGCAGGGGGGAATCGGGACTTGTGGGAGGGGGGCCGGGGGGATCAAGTCGGGTCCGTGGGGGGGGGGGGGGGGCTGGAGCTGGAGGGGGCCGGCCGGCCAAGGGAAATCAACACAACAATTCAGGATCGAGTCGGGGGGAATAGTAGGGGGCGGGCCATGGGTAGCCGGGTAGCCGGGGGGCTCGATTTTTTCGTCGGTTCGGGGGAAAGGATTTCCCCCGACAACCGAGCAGATCAACCGACGAGGCCGATGCACAACTGACGGTTGCAAAAACAACCGTCGGTTGTAACCGTCGGCTGCGGTCGTTGGACGGTTCCAACCGACATTGCCCACTCCTAGATGGTAGAATAGAGAAAAACCGAAATCATTTTAATTTATCTGAAATTGTTTAAAGGGCATTGTTGTCAAACATGTCAAAAATTAATTAAAAATAATTAAAATTATAATGAATGATAATTTTTTATGAGGAAAATTATCACTTACAGATTTTTAATGTATGTCCTGACAACAGTGTTTCGGCAAAGACTTCAGGAAAATTCTGATTATCTAACCTAGCTAGAGTGACATCCATAGGATAATTATGAAGAGATTAGCAATGAAATGATAGTATTAATTTATAATTCAGGATTGTACTATGAATAGGATGACAGCTTGTAAAAATGGATTACGTGCACGGGAATCTTGCTAAGAGCCAAAAAAACCAAAAAACCTCTGCCGCATAAAGAGACCAAGAAAAAAGCCTCTTCTTTCCCTGTTTTCAGCACTATGAATTTTATCATTTACCCTCTCTGCACCGGATGGGTTGGGGCTTCAAAACAGGAAATGATTGAGTGTTCATCATAAATTTCGATTTGGTTTTGGTTTTGGTTTTGATGATAGTCTCTTTAACTAATTCAAGCATGTCAAAAAGAGTTTGCGTTTGTTTTGTGGTTTTTTAATGCTATCTGACATCAGGTCATTTATGGAATGACTCGATAAGCAATAAGTAGTTTTTCCAATTTCCATACTAGCTGATGCTCTCATGCTCTCACATTGCTGAATTTCTGCAATTATCTTGAGATATAGCCGTATAATATTTTTTGCCTGAATACCCGAATAGATTAGTTAAGCAACCATCTTACTACTAGTTATATCTTTATTTATGCAACTTGTCCAAAACAGTTCCCAACCATATGATATGATCACCCAGTAGTGAAAAACTATCGTGACAGTTTCGACCTTTTTTAAACTCATTGGATCCTTTAAACGTGGCCACTGTTAAAAGCCCATCATAATGATGTTTCTTTAAAGTGATTAAGAGAATGTAACCTCTAATTAATCTTGCTAAGGAAATAGAACCAGTTCCTGGATAATTACTATTTACACCTCTGACCATTCAGAAACTTAGATTTGATTCGTAGATCTTAGACTTGTTCTTAAACTAGCGTTTCATGCTGAACCAGCAGGCTTGCAAACAGGTAAATCCTTTTCAACATTGGGTGGAATCCGAAGAATTGGGTTGCTCTCGAAGAAATTAACTGGCTTCAAATCAAAGCTTGAGGACACAGTTGGCATAATAGGAAAGTCCTCCTGGCATGGTATGTGATGGAAGCCTAGAGTATACCACAGCACAATATCCTTGTTTTCAATTGATCGGTCCCTGTAAAAATCAATCACATTGGAAATGGAAATGAACATTAGCTATGGAATAACAATTTGAACAGGGACAATAGATGTTAACCAAAATCAACATTCTTCGTTTCTTACCTATCAGACCAAACAGCAAGAGTGTCCTCACCCTGGCTCTGATAAACAAATAATCCACCTGCCCATTGCTCGCTTTTGTTATATGGAGTGACCCATATCTGGTTATTTGTGAATGCACCTCTTCTCTGTGGTGGATCTTCATGATCCAGCAAGCTAGCGGCGGAACCGCCAGGAACTACCTTATATCCAACCGGGTTCCCAACCCTTGTCTTCTTAGTTGGATTGATCACATGGAACTCAGATGGGTCATAGAGTTTAAGCTGAACTTGTGCATCTTTCTCTGTTTTGGCCACATTTCTGACAGCTTTCAAATAGCTTTTTCTTGGTGACTCTCCCGGCGAGGTATCTTGCCTCTGGATATTTACTTTAACAAAGGAATTATCGGAGCCATCTGTGTCCATATCCAAGTAGAATGTGATGTAATGATCATGGATAACGCCAATAACGTTTTCAGACAAAAGCGTGCCAAAGAGATGTTCTTGCGCTTCCACTTGGTTCATGTTTTCATAGGTGGTACCTTTCACCATCAAAATGCCGCTAAGTCCAACCTGTGGTCATCAGTAATTTTGAAATTAGAACAGCGTAATATGCTAGCCAGGAAACTCCAAATAAACGCCAAATTTCAATGAGATAATCTTCATCAGACATATTAAAGCCACTGTTGACTAAAAAATATCAATGATTTTTCTTCCTCAAAAGATGTGGACAAAGAAGATAACGATTGATGACCCTGATGCGGTACGTTGAAAAAGAAGACTTTTGAGATCGAAGAGTTCACTGACCTTAATCCTGATTAGCCCGTCTGTTTGGAACTCCCAATCAACAATATAGTCATAGTTAGCCACTGATGCAGCCATTCTGACCACTAACGTCACCTTTGGCCTCACTTCCTTAATCTGCCAAAATAAAGTAAAGCTGATAGGTGAATTGCAACACACTAACAGGCTCAACACTGCTAATAGTACTAGAGGGATAGGATACATGTTTTGCTTTTAGACGAACAAACAAAAAACATTCAAGATTTTGGACAATGACTAAACCATCAATACGCAAAATTTTCAACACATTGACATTATCTAAGCCTGTTAGTAGTATTAAAAAATCTAAGCACCCCGTGCAACAATCAGCAGGACTCCAATATTCTTACCTCCATACCCGTGATTGGACTCTCCGAATGCCGCCACCCTATATCACCGGTGTAGCTCTCAAACACGCAGATCATGTTTGATCGGACATAAGGTACACCATCACCGGCGGCAAACACACCATCCATATAATATGCATTTCTTGGACAATCATTAAGGGGGTCAAGTGGCATAGCCTGCAACCCGAACCCGTATTCGCCCGCATCCATATAAGTCTTAAAATACCATGCATCGGTAGGGTCCATGTAAGGCACAAACAATTCAGAAGTAAACCCTTTGTACATCACATCCCTCATCACCCCACTATCCGGGTCCCGGACCTTAGCTCGGGAAACCACCACGCCTGCTCTGGGGTCGGGTTTTAAATGGAATTCCCAATTTGCCCATTTCACCAAATGTTCATCTTCAATGACAAAACTCGGACCCTTCGGCTGTTCAATGGATATGGGGTTTATCAAGTTGAGTTCCTGCTGAATCTTCTGCTCCGAGTAACGATAGTCCGTGTTCGTGGCTTTTGGAACCGGGATGGCCCGACCCGTATCCGAAATCTCCACCACTTCTTTTGTGTCCAAATCGAGTAAAACAGTTAACCCTTCGATTGGTCTCATGTAAAAGTTAGCAGTGTCTTTCATGGAGTAGCACTGTACCTTAATTAACCTCCTGTTCTCCTCGTTTTCCCCGAACCACCCCAAGGAAATCGGCAGGCACGCCACGTCATCAAGATTAACACCTCGTTCGATGATCGTACGGTTGAACTTGGCGTTCGAAAGTGGAGCCCAGGTAGCGGATGTCATGTCCTCGATCGTCATCATCGGGTAACCAGTCGGAGGAGCGGTGTTGAGAACGTTGACTTCGTTGGTTTCCAAGTTGACCGTCAGCACATGTGACTCTCCGTTGGCACGTGCGATGACGGAGGCTATTCTTGGGAAGAGCGGTTGGCCTTTTGTCCATTGCAAGACGAGGTCTTTGTCTGGTTCTTCTAAGACGACGGAATGGAGCGCGTAGTTTTTTGAGGATTTGAAGAGCGCGTGGGAAGAAAGGATGGTGCGGACCTTATTGAATTCTTGGATGGTGAGAGGGTCGACGGGGTGGCGAGGGGCGGCTGACTCATGGCGAGGCCTGGTGGTAGCGGTGGCTCTCGGGATTTTGGTGATTGAGGGTTGTTTGGACTGAAAGCGGTTCTTGGAGGTACACCAGGGAGAGTTACTGGCGCAGTCGAGGAGGGTGGTGACGTTGGGTGGTGGCGCATAAGGAAGGTGAGTCCAGGTGAAGAGGAGGAGGAATGCTATGGCGAAGAAGAAAAAGAGGAAACGAAAGAATGGCTTTGATTCCATGGTTGTGTGATTGTGTCTTTTGTAACTGAAGGGGCGAAGAGTGTGGAGATAGCTGATAAGCCTGTTGAGCAAGAAGCTTACAAGTTATATATCGAAACAAGAAATGATTGAGGATGTGGCAAGTGCGCAACATGGTGTACCAGCCGATACAAATGTGGCCACACGTTTTTGGAGTTTTGGATATTTTTGTGCGTCGGAAATGAAAATTACTATCTCTTTCTTTTCTCACCAATGTAGTAGTGGTTAGACCCATTTCAATTTGGGAAACACTTTCTCTGTGTTTTTTGCTTTATTTGATTCTTTTTTCCTAGATTGGCAACTGCAATTTGGTTTTAGATCTTAGTGGCCTATTAATAAAATAACCAAATTACTAAGTCAAGGATGATTTTCAGTTTTTTGTCTTGCTTTCATTGGTTATTATATAGGAAACAAAACCCTTTTTTGGTGAAAAAATTTAGGAGCACGATTAAGATCAGTAAATAATGATAAATAACAGGTGATGGCCAATATCAACTCTTGATTCTCATTTTCCTTGAACAGCACCTTTATACATAATTACTACTTTGCTCACTACTAAAAAGATAGCAGAGTTGGTGAGGACTTCATTTCATTCTACTCATGAAATGTTGATAATTATTACAATAATCTTGGCTGAGTTCTCATTTTATTCTTCAAAATAACACTGTTAATTACTCTGATTTTGTGAAGTTTAATTCAGTACACAGAAGTTGGAACTTCGAACATTTTTGTAGAGATTAAGGTTTAACAATCAGTATTAAGTTATTGCCACTTTACTATCACTAATTAATTTACTAATTATTACTAGTATGATGTAATAATAGTAATTGACATTGGTAATTAATTATTGCTAAATCCGAATTATAGGAATCTGTCTGCCTTCGAAAATCAAGATACTGGTACAGATTAAATGCCAGTGGGTGGAATTTTAGGAATTTGTCTTATTTCGGAGAATGTTATTCGAAAATCATACTCTTGGGTGGAATCACGTGCCAATAAGCCCATGAGAAGTGGCAGATGCAGAGTACTATATCAATGCTGACAAAAAGCATGCCTAGAAGCACCCGCTAAAAATAATTTAAAAAAAAGCCGAAATGCAATTTGTAAACTAATATTCTCCATTACTTTTCTTTTGTTGTTTTAATGACAACTTGGTTTGTTTTAAAGAAAATTTATTGAACTTACAAAAGTACGTAGAGAACACTACCTCTCTTTTATATATTACTATTATTATTTTATTATGGCAGCATGGTTTTCAAGATATAACATACATTTGATTTTGATACTATAATATTATCTTTATTTGTTGGATAATGTAAAGCAAGTACGTATATACTTTTTTATTCTTAGTTAAGGTCTGTTTTGTGGGTCACTCGGGCAAGTGAAAGTTGCTTGGAAACCGTCTGAGATAACTTCAAGTAGGAGGAGGGTAAGCGAAGATGTCACTTCCAAGTCGTAACATCAATTAGAGCTAGCGATTAATTACAAGTGTATTAGCCTGCGGAATTCTCTGGGATGATATGGTATTGAGGAAGAGGCAATCAAGATTCAAGAGAAAGCACCTGGCCGGCAGACAGGTAAGTCTTTCTCAAAGGCTGGCGCAGCTCGAAGAATTGGATTCCTTTCGAAGAAATTGACAGGCTTGAGCTCAAAGCCTGATGTCACTGTTGGCATTACAGGGAAATCTTCTTGGCTTGGAATGTGATGGAATCCCATGGTGTACCATAACACAATATCCTTACTTTCGATAGGACGATTCCTGTTTTCGAAGATAACAAAGCATAAAATCAATGGTAGAACCAATACGGTAAAAGATTTTATTAAATTTTCGACTTTTTTACCTTTCAGACCACACAGCAAGAGTGTCCTCTCCCCTGCTCTGATACACCAGAAGCCCACCAGCCCATTGTTCACTCTTATTAAAGAGGGTCACCCATATCTGTTGAGTGAAATAGCATAAAAAATTGCAAAAGTTTGAAT
>NW_018397254.1:2851317-2852446 GCF_002168275.2 Theobroma umbraticum | reverse complement strand
ACATGCTATTGTTGCTGGCAGAGCTAGACTCCCTCAGAGTCCTCTGGTGATGTTTAAATTTTAGAAAATTTTAAAATACTGAGGGGATTGTTTGGAAGATAGTTACTGCTTGACTGTTATGGCATTTTTGTTAGAAACAACTTTGTGAGGGTTCTGTTTATCAGCTTGTTGTGGAGGTAACATCTTCATGCCTAGGCGGTTTCTCTTTTCTAGTCTCCTATTAAATCAATTTTAACAATTAATATACATATGTAATTCTTCCCCTTTGCTAAATCAACTGTAGATGTGTACAGGTTATTACTGGTATTCTGAAACAATCTTTGATTTAGATTGATTAACTTGAGGAGTTATACTTGTACTTTGCCCTATCCAACTTTTCCCTTTATCCACATCTATACTTGGTTGATTCTGTCTGATTCAAAGAAATCCCTTTTTACGATTGTGAATCTGGGGAAGCTGCCATTTAGGGGCTGCTGATTATTTCAATAGACCTATTATTTCTTTTAGTCGTAACTCTTAGCGTAAAACTAGAATGTATCCGGGAAAAAAAATGGAGGAATACAGACAATTTATCAGTATGACATGGATCAGCAGGTCACAGTTATTTTCTTTAGATAGCATCCATGGTATTGTTGTGACTTGTGACAATATTGGCAGTTAAGTCTAGTCTCTTTATCTGCTTGAAATCAATGCATACAGTGATTTCATGAACAAAAATGGGAATTATGTAATCAAAGAACTTGGAACATTAACAGGCCTGACTAAATGGACGGAAAGAATTATGCTAATAGCATTTATTCATTTTTGGTCGTGGAAGAAGTGGAGAAACAGTATTAAGGAGTTTATTTATAGTAGTTGCAAGCACTATCAATGTCATTTTAGCAAAGAAAGGGAACAATAATAGGAGGATTTTTAATAATGATTGCTGATATCTACCACTAGTTGTTCAGGTTTCATCCTCATGTACAGCTGTACAGAACAAAAAAAAGATTTGCATTTTTGTACTTCAAACCACAGAACATACATACCCCGCCATGCATAGTCAAGTGTCTAAATTTTTACCCCAAGAAGGCAAGAGTCATTTCCTAAAGCTGTCGCTATTCTTCACCAAGTTTGGTATCATATTGCA
>NW_018397254.1:2848086-2851217 GCF_002168275.2 Theobroma umbraticum | reverse complement strand
GGGGGGTTTATAAGGGTTTGGTTGGTTGCAGGGAAGATGGTGGGAAAGGGTAAGTGGGGGAATTTTTGTAAAGTTTTAAGAGGGAAATTACCATGAAAAGGAGAGAGAAACGGTGGAGAGGCCATGGGCTTGGGGGCGTTTAGCGACTAGATGGTAATGAGCTTTTACTTTTTTTGACTTGGATGGATTAGTTGACAGGTTGAATTTTAATTTTTTGGAAGGATTCTCATCATTTTTAAATTTAAATCTCTACTTTGTAATATTTTATATCAAATTAAATAATTTTAATTGTAATTGTTTTTGATATTATGTAAAATTAAATTTTAAATATTCAGATTTGAAAATTTTAAATGTTAAAATTTAATACTTTAAAAAATCATTTATAGGTGACATTATAGTAAATAAGTATCAAAATTGTTTTTTGTTTAACAACAAAAAATTAAATACTCCCTTTTAAGTTTTAAAAAAATTACTTATTTTTTGGTCTTAACAAAAAGCTTTCACTTTATTCTCAAGATTTTGTCTAACTATATGCCTAACAAGTGTTAATCTTAATTATATTGTAAGCGTAAGCATTGTCTCTCACCAATGAGTTAGCTTTTTTAAGAATTTTTTTTCCTTTCTTTTTCTTTTTCTTCCACGCAATCAAAATCAAATCCCATGTATTAAATGCTGTTCAATGAATATGCAACTTTGTAATCTTGCTGTTAACATTTAACACGATTTGATTATTATATTATTTTTAAAATTAAATTAAATTAGTAGACGAGTCTGTCTCAAAAAAACAAAAATAATATGTGTATTTTAGTCAAATTCATAAAATGATTATGAATGGTAAGTCTGTAATGATGAACGTGGTGGTATCAATAATCTTGGATCATCTAAGAATTCACATGACCAATATTTTATAGTAAATCCTGAGTCCTGAAAAATATATTAAGAGGTAATCAGGCTCAGATTTGGAAATTGGAAAACAAGAAGGAAAACCAAAATTCATTTTTGGACATGTTTTTAATAGGGCTGCCTATTTCCTGGAGTGGGGATTAAGCACCTTGATCGGTAGTTTTACCTAACAGAGGAGTGATGATGAGCCGCTGCAGAAATTGATTTCCTGGAGAAGAGTGATACTACGTTATAGCCTGTACAGCTATGCCTTATAAATGATCATCTAAACCTGATACAAGTTTCCTTTTCTGCACGTTATTTCGGATCAAATTGTTATCCTGGTTGGGGGGGATTTGGGTTGAGTTGTGTCGGACAAATTGTTTCACTTTCATCTGAGTGGCTTTGAACGAATGACGCAAAGAATAAGGTTAAGAAGACGGAATGGGAAACTGAAGCATTTCAGTTGAAAGGTAAAATGGAAACTTGGAAAGAAGGCAAGGCCTTCCCCAGTGAAGCTAATAAGGTATCTTGTTTTCTAATTTAAGGTAGGATGTCTCAAATTTGAGAGTTGTTAATCACAGAGAACCACCAAACTCATTCAAGCCTCATCATGAGTATTACAGTTGAAGAAACAAAAAGGGTTGTATGTATTTGTTTATTAGGTTTTAGCCTTTCCTTGTCTGCAAAACATTGCTCATTCCTTTTTTTTTTTTTCTGGTCGTAATTAAGTTGGTTGGAGAGTGTCTGGAATTTCCATATGGAGGCTGAACCATAGCTTCACTGCTTATCATTTATCTTTCTTAGTTTGATTTTGTTAGTAGAAATGCTTCAACACCATCATTTTTACTTCCGAATTCAAGCAAACAAGTATACTGCAACTGTTAAAACATGGATTGTATCATTCAACATTCAAAAAAAAAAAAAAAAAGGGGAAGTGCAATTTCTTCAAGTGGTGAAAGCTACATTTGATTGGACCAAATGATGAACGCTTAGCAATTTACGCCAGATACCTACCTTCCATGCTCACTCGCAAAGCTGGTGTGAGCTGACAAGCAGCTAGATTCAACTGCTCCATCAAGATCATATAATATGTAATATGTGCACGAAATTTAAAGTCTGGAAATAAATAATACAGTGAATTTGCGCAGTAAATGAAGCAGATCATGATCAATGGTCAGGCCAGTAAATGAGTACGTGCGACCACTTGCTGAAATCCATGCATAAATTTACTCCTCCCACTACCCATATTCACTCCAACACAAGTTATTTGGAATATGATTCATTTTTATTATTCTATTCAAGATAATAAATCAAATTTATCATTTATTTTTGAATGAGTACAATTTTAACACTATTTGTAATTTACATTCGAGTATTTGATTCATTAATTAGTGCATAATTTTTTTATCAAAAAAGAAAAATTTGAATCCTTTTTTATCTAATTATAAAAAAAATACACTATTTTTTATTTTAATTAAAAGTTAATAAAAATTTAATTATAAGAGCTCAACATATAGTGCTAAGTTGTAAATTCTTAAGACTTCTTCGATGGGCCGAAGTTGGCCTAAACTATATGTATTTTATTCAAGAGAAAATGCTAAACTTTTGATTAGGCATTACTCAAAAGAAAATAAATACTTATCAAATTATTATTAATTACTTTCATGTTCTTTGATGTATAAATTTGTGTAAAAAGTGTACCCAATTTAGAAATTAAATATTAGCAACAGATTAGTTAGGAATGTACATATTCAATAAAAAAAAAAAAGAGTACAAAAATGCAGGTAGAAAAACCTTAATATAGAAAAAGATAGCACCAACAGTCAATCTTATATGAAATTTCTTATATCCAAAATGTCAAGTATTCTAAACAAAAGCCTCGTTAGAAGAAAAGTTAACGAGAGATACGTATATATTCTAAACAAAAGGGTATCCCCTAACGATGATGTCGATATAATTCAACATAAACTTTAATTAAAAATGATTATATTTATAGTAAGTTGAGAAAACGAGATTCATGGGTTTCTTATTTACATTAACTTAATTCACCTTAGCCATCAATCATTATCAAAATTTTAATGACTGGGGTGATGAGACTCATGATACGCACTGTAACAGGACAGCTCTGCATGTAATATGTCCAACCTCAACTACACATCATGGTAAAGACTAGACGAAAAATATCTGGCGGCCTGTTCTGTTGGATGGTGTTGAGTTTTAGGTTGATTAGAATTCTATATTTTATT
>NW_018397254.1:2843124-2847986 GCF_002168275.2 Theobroma umbraticum | reverse complement strand
TCAAAACATCCCTGGCCGCATTTTTATACTTCTCCATTTTCATTGAATACTTAGCTACCAATTTCACCCTCCTACTCCCTCTAGCAGACTCTATTTGGTTCAACCTCTTCTGATGTTCACGCTCGTGAATTTGCTTAAAATGATTAATAAGTTTCTCATTAGTGTAAAATCTTCTCCCACAAACTCTACAAAAATAGGGCTCAACTGACTTAATCACACCCTTATTCTCTAACTGATTCAACAATTTCCTCTCTTTCCTCTGCTCCCTAACAACTTTTGGTACATAGCCAAAAGCATGATGATTAGCATAGGCTACCATGGACCTAACAACCCCGAATGAAGAAGCTGCCGTTTTCAACTTGATAGCAGCTTCAAAAGGAGGGAATGAATTTGGGGGCTTGTTATCCAAATCCCAGAATATTGCAACACTGTTTTGGGCAGTTTTTGATGCCAAAGTCGATGTCGAGTTTAAAGAATCAAAACCCACCTTTTTCTTAAAATGACAATATCTATACAGGGAGTTCCATGGGTTTAGGGCTTTAATTCTTGTAGACTGAATTGAATTAAAGATGTTTGGAAACTTGTGAAGCATGGCCGAAAGTTATAGGTGATATTCGTGCTGATGGACTGTGAATGGAGACATGGAGCAACAGAGAAATGGGTGAAAAAGGGAAAAAAAGAAAAAGAATAATCGGAGATTGACTGACCTCTGAAAGTAGAGAGACTAAAGATGGTATCCCCCCGGACAAAGCAGAGAACCAACTAAAGAGCTGTAGAATGGAGGCCCCTGGCCGGCAATTAGAGGGAATATAGATCGGGTTTTCGGGTGGGTGCCGGGATTGCTGGTTTATAGTCGAGTAGAAACAAATGCGTGGCCCAATTGACGGACCCAATAATGAGCAAATTAAAAGAACGCCTGCTGTGCCAAGAAGCCCAACAAGAGCCCAAAAATCCCCCATCAATAAGTACACACATGTCGATCTGTGGTAGGTCGGGTCTCATTTATGGTCACTAGCAAATCTGATTCGTACAAAAATCTAAAAAAAGTTTTATAAAAAAATTGCATCTAATTAAATATTAAAGCAAATGAAAAACTGTCTTGAAAATTTATAAGATTATGTTTAAAAAAACTCTTGAATTATTTAAATGATTATATTTTTATATTTAATTAAATAAATTTTATAAATAATAATTGATTAATTATTATTATTAAAATACTTTTTATCATGTTATATTTATATATAAAAAATAAAATATTATATAATCATATCATCATTCATTTATTCATCACATAAACACGATAAAATATAAAAATAATAAATTATGTTTTGATTAATATAATTAATTAATTATTAATTATAATTTTTTTAATTTAAATTAAAAATATAAAAATTTATAAAAAAGTATTTAATTTTACAAAAATAATTCATAAACTTTTTTAACTATTATGTCAAAATTTTTTCAACATACTTCCTCTAATGATTCTTACTCTTATACTAATTTTAACTCTGATTAATTTATCGTAAATACTTTTACTCTTTTTTCTGTGGAGTAGGTTTAGTTTTTTAAATGTTTGATAATAAGAATGGAATGGATTTAGGAAGATGCCACTATATCTAACATGCGCCTGAAGGGTGCATGAAATTAAACTGCGCGCACCCTTTTAGATAACGCTGACGGGCAGTTGAGAAACGTTTCCGTCAATTGACTGTTAAAGCCCAGCCACGTGGGTTCTCTCGTCTTCTCGTCAAATTATAATTTAAAAACTTGAAAAAAAATAAAGGGAATAATTGGAAAGAACAACTAACACTAGAAAGATAGAAACAATTATAAGAGAGAGAGAAAGGGAGAAAAAAATTTAAAACAGAGAGATCGTCGATCGATTTAATTGATTGATTCAAAAAGAAGGAATCGAATGGAATGAACGTAAAGTGATTGTATTCAGCAATGAAAGGCGTCTTCTCGGCGCCCGGAGATTACGTCCACTTCAAGTCCCAAGTCCCTCTTCACAAGATCCCTGTAAGATTTTTTCCCCAACACTCTCTCTATATTTTTTAATTTCCACTTTTCATTATTCTCTTGTAATTTTATAAAATTTTGATGTTGGGTTTTATGGTTTACCCTTATTATGTTGGAGTTTATGTTTTTGTTTTAGATATTGTATTGTTTTGATGAGAATTCTGATCTCAGGATTGCAGAATGTTGTTCTGGGTGTGTCTATGATTTGCTTAATTTTATGCTTTGTACTTATGGTTTAGTATTTATGCTGGGTCTGAATTTGTTTCTGCTGTGAATGTCCTTTTATGGTAAGTTAGGGATACGTAAGAACTTTGATTTTTACACATTGGAAAAAGAAAAATTTGTAAACGGATTTCAATTTGAGACCTGAAGATTGATTTTTGCTTATGATAATTGTTGAATTCTTTTATGGTGTGATTTACTTGTTGGCTTTGTATCCCTGAGGATGCATATGTTTGAAAGGTTATTCACAAGTTAGTAGTTGTCGGGTTTTCCTTCATTCTAGAATTTTGTTATTATTTTTAAACTTTTATGCTCATGATTGTGAACTCCTTAGCTTCAATATAGTGTATCGCTGTTAATTATAATGTAGTTCATGAAGGTACATTCTGATTTTCTGTTAAGTTTTATGCCTTTCTTGTTGTTTTGTTTTTTTTTACTGTTAATCGCTTGAAGTCTGGGATAATTGACCCAACTTTTATGTTATTTGCATTGCTTAGCATACCTCTTGAATGGAGAAACAGAGAGGGACTCTCATATTACTTTTTATCAACTGATATGAATCTCATTTTAGGAGTTGTTTGTTTCTCCCACAGATTGGCACAAAGCAGTGGCGATATTATGATTTTGGTCCCAAAGTGGTTCCTCCTCTCATATGTCTTCCTGGAACTGCAGGGACAGCCGATGTCTACTACAAACAGATCATGTCCTTATCCATGAAGGTTTTAAGCCATAAATTATAGTATCTTTGACAAGTTCTAGATAGGTTTTTTTTTCTTCCGTTTTGCTGCTTCTTTTAGTTCTTGGAAGATACCCTATGGGAGCTGACATAGGCTGTTTTATCTCTTCAAAACTACATGAAAAACAGAAGGAAACCTCTATAAGCTATCAGTTTTTTGTATGACTATATTCCTGTCTCATTATTGGTTTCAGTATTATGATAAACTGGATATTTTGTAGTTCTGTTTGTCATGGATATTTTTGTTCTGTTTGTTGTTCAGAGAGTCGGCTGCTAGCATTATGCATGTTATGTCTTTAATATGTAGAGTTCCAAATTTCTTTTGACCACTGCCAGCCTGAAATTTCTTCATTTCATTTATTGGTTGAGGGAGACATTATACTTGTTCTGTATAATGGATTTATTCAAATTTTATGGTTTTTTACCAAAAACTATTTAGACCATTTTGAAGAATTTTTTCTTCTTGTTAAGTCTAATAATTAAAGTTTCACAAATGTTCAGGGTTACCGGGTGATTTCTGTTGATATTCCACGTGTTTGGAATCATCAAGAGTGGATTCAAAGTTTTGAAAAGTTCTTGGATGCCATCGATGTTCACCATGTGAGAGCTTAATATATTTCTGGCCTATCCTTCATTCCGTCCCTACTACAGCATCTATTTGTCCTTTTCAGTGCATATTTCGTATTTTTTATTTTATGTTTCTGAAATAAAGAATAGGTTGCCTACTTAAAGTAAAAAATATTTTACTGTATTAGTTTTATAATAAGTTTGCAGAAAGGTTCTAAAATGACAAATTTATCCTGATTTGCTGGTTCCACTGTTGGAACTATATTTTCAGTGAAGTTTATGGCAGGGGTAGTTCATGTTGAATTGTAAAATTTGCTTAGTAAGTAACATGTCTTGTACAGATACATTTATATGGTACATCCCTTGGAGGCTTCCTAGCTCAACTTTTTGCTCAACATCGTCCAAGACGGGTTAAATCCTTAATTCTATCAAATGCATTTTTGGAAACACGCAGTTTTGCAGCAGCAATGCCTTGGGCGCCTATGTATGTCTTTACATTTCTTGTAATCAACTCTAAGCTGGATATAATCAAAATTGGTTCTTTTGTTGGATTATGCATCGATCACTTACACATTTGCATAAGATTTGCCTCTCCCTGGACTGTAAATTATTTGGTATTTTTGAAATCAAATAATTGCATGTGTGCGGTTTTGTGGGGCATCAAGTTAGAACAAATTTCCTTACAATGAGTCAATTCCCTGTAAATTATGCTCACCTGTATAAATGCATATGCTGGGTGACAGGAAAAGTATGTTCATCTGCTTTCACTTATATTTTTTTATCTAAAATAGGCTTTCCCATGGTATAAATTTACTTATTGCTATACATAGTTTCTTGCATATTAGGCTTACAAGTATTCTTATTTCTTTTTGTAGTTCTTGCAATTATTTCTCAGTTTTTTTGCTTGCATGATCTTTATTACTTATTGCATGTAATTACGAAAAGTGTTCTTAAGATGTTAATTTGCCACTTGCAGTGTTGGTTGGACGCCGTCTTTTTTGTTGAAACGATACATCTTAACAGGAATTCGTGATGGCCCTCAAGAACCTTTTATTGCTGATTCAGTGGACTTTGTCGTTTCACAGGTAGGCTTCTAGGAACACCTGGAACATTTTTCTGTATTAGTATTTTTGTTTTATTGTTTTGTACGAGGTTCACATCACTTGCTTGTTGTGCCCTCATTATAATCCTGAAGTAATCTTGCTTCAGAGATTGCATATATCGCAGTTTTCCAATGCACAGTCCTTTTTGTTATCCTCTTAATAGGTGCTTTATCATATATGGTCAACTAGTCTTATTTCCAGCCTTTGTTATCCTT
>NW_018397254.1:2839901-2843024 GCF_002168275.2 Theobroma umbraticum | reverse complement strand
TGGTGTAAAATAGACCATAAATTAGCACTTTCTTCTCATCGTTGTTGTTCATACAAGCAATTGTTGCAGACCAACCTGTGGTTTCCGTTCAAAATGTCTTACCTGTTGCATTATTTCAAAGTTCTTGCTTTTATTGAATTCAAATAATATGTTGTGCATCTGGGACCTTTTGAATCCTGCAGGATCTGATAACTACCATCCTTCGAAATAGATAGATTGTACCCGTTACAATAGATTGTTCATTCTTTTAATTTTTGTTTATAATTTTATGAAGGAATTTCCATCCTACTTGTCTCAAAGAGAAAACCGAATACCAAAAATATAAGAAAATGTGTTCGTAAAAAGTTTGACAATTTATCATGCAAAAGCATGGATCTAAACTTAAACGACGTTGCTGACTAACAGCTTATCCCTGAAAGTTGAAAACCCTTTCCTAGGTATATAGACCCCAACTTGAATGATAGGGTTACACTTCGTGCTTCTGGATTGTCGGCCTCCGAAACGCAACCCAAGCGCCCCCCGCCCCCCGCCCTCTCCATAACTAGTCACCATGGGTCGCATGCATAGTCGCGGGTCAGCCCCGCACTTGCTAACTCTCTTCACTTAATCTCTCACTTAAAACTAATTATTTAACGCTAAATCTCATCCGGTCTTTTTTGTTGTAACAGGAAGGGTATTTCAGAGTCTGCACTACCCTACAGACGCACCCCTCCCACCTGGCTCAAAATCTCCTCTCAAGACGTAAACGCCTATAACTAAATAAACGAAAATAATCCCATTTTTCCCTTTCTTTTTATTCTCCTCGATTTCTAACTTGTTTTTGAAATTCAGGTGGACGAAAACATCTGCAAATTTGCCAAGAAAGGCTTGACTCCATCACAATTGGTGTCATCCTTCCTGACTCTCACGGTATTGCTCATTCTCAAAGCTTACGGAAAAACTTTTCCTTTCTTTTCAGATACGAAAATGTTGTATCTGCAGTGGTATTTATGCGTTTGAGGATTGTTAAATTGGGGTAGGATTGGCGCCGGAGATTGCTGAAGATCTTTACCATTTGATAAAGAAGGCGGTGGCGATTCGGATGCATTCGGAGAGGAATAGGAAGGATAAAGATTCCAAGTTCAGGTTGATTCTTGTGAAGAGCAGAATTCACCGGCTCGCTCGTTATTACAAGAAGACCAAGAAGCTCCCTCCTGTTTGGAAATAATTAGTTCTTTGCATCTTTGTCTGTCAATTGAAGCTTTACCATTTTCCTTTCTCCAACATGATTGTTCACTATTTTATCCTCTCTCTGCAGCAAGTCAACCACGGCAAGCTATCGCCTCTATCCATCATACAGGAACGGAAGGTTTTGGGTTTTTTATAAGTGGGTGTGCTGCACATCCCTATAAGTCGGTTTACGGGAGAGAGAGTAATGACTCCGTGACAAAATGGTATCAGAGCAGACCGATCCTCGTTCTGACCATGCCAAGCGCCTGGCCCAGTGGGACCCAACGGGATAGACAGGGTGATCGACGGCAACAGGGGCGTTGCCGATTTGGGTGGGTGAGAGTATCACAAGAAAAGTACATTTATCCCACATCAGACAAGAACGGGAGGTCCTGAGCTCTTTATAAGCGGGTGTGCTGCACACCCTTATAAGCCGGTTTATGAGGGAGAGAGTAATGACCTCGTGACAAAGCGCTCTGGTTGCTTAGAGAAAGTGTTGGAACTCTGGACTGGAAGCCTGTTATGTCCCGATTTCACGAGTAAGACCTTTCCAGTGAGAATCTGTCTAGTATTGTGGGATGTTTATAGTGAAACCGAAACAATGATGAAGTAGTTTGTGCTAAACATTTTTGCGATAGTCAAGGAGCATTATTGTCTTACATTTATCTTTTCCAATTCGTACCTCAATCCTCACGTATGTCTTAGTGTGTCATCATGTGCTGAGAATTGTTATTTTGCTTGAATTGTGTGCTGATTTGTTTGCCAGCATGGAGAATTATATCAAGTTTCATTTCAGGAACAGCCTACATCTGAAACCCTCCAACATAGCATTAGGTTCCAACCAAATCAACCCCAATTTACTTATCTCTGTTTCTTCTCTCTTTAATCATCGTCAAATTGCATTGAAATGATTTGCATATCTCATAGTCATTTAGATTTTTTTAAAATCTTACAGCAATTAAGCCAAGTTGGTAATCCCTCGCAATGACACAGACTGATGAAGAGAACCAAATAATAAGTGATTGCTAGGTCAAACCAAGCACCAAGCAACTGCAACGGGGCTTTCATTGTCCATTCTATGCATTTTCACTGACTGAAAACAATGAGAACTTGAGCTGCTCTTTCTCCAAGAAGTTCAGAGTTAAGGCAATCTATGTTATTCATGGTAGTCCAACATGAAATTCAGCTCGCATTGCCCGCTACTCTTAGAATCCAAATAATAGATGTATATTAAGCTGCAAAACAAGGTTAGTTAACTACAGTAATCCCATTCCAACCTTGTCACATCTATGCTAATTGAAAAATAAGGATCATAAAGTATCAACATTTGATTCCAATATTAACATGTTAACAAGATCAACCAAATGCAAGCCCCTGTTCTGAGTCCCGGGTCGTGAGTTCTGGCTCTCTGTTGATGGCTACGCAAACCCATATTGCACTATGCTTGTACGTTCTTCAATACCTAATCATATATTTACAAGTTTCAAGCATCATTTCCAGAAAACGGAGGGGTTCCTATTCTGTTTGCTGTCACCTACACAAAGCAACTCGCCACTATTGAACGCCACCGTCATTGGACAAAGCTCAACATAAAATCTAATGGTGGACCAGTGAGGCTGCAACAAGAAAGCAAAGGAACAGACTTCATCTATTTTTGCACATCAAAAGAACCAAAGACTAGGAAGTGCAGGACAAGATAATTCATCAAAATAATGGATCACACAACATTACAGCCCCACAGCCTTATTTAAAGCTATCAATCATAAGACTGATATAAGCTGGCATCCTTTTAAGCATGACGTTAAAGGAAAAAGACTCAAACGCCAAGATATCACTTCCAGGCAACAATGATTGCTCAAACAAGGTATGAATAATCATCTATCCTATTCTGAATAAATTTGTAGGTGAAGGTGG
>NW_018397254.1:2837629-2839801 GCF_002168275.2 Theobroma umbraticum | reverse complement strand
TGTGAGAGGCAGTAAGGCATAAGAGGTTGATATCTTTTTAGAACATGGGAAAAGATGGTTCATCGTTCAAAGTGTAAAGTTGGCGGCCTACTACTTTTACTTGTGCACGATCCAACTCTTTAATTGCGCATCAACATCGTGTCTAATCGCGGGGCCAATCCCTCTAGTTTTGCCTCTTACTAATTTTGTTTTGATTCGAGTGCCCCTCTATAACTTAGCTACCCCTTGAAAATTGCCAAGGAATTTTTTTCCCTCCTGAACGACGGATTCAGTTTCAATATTTAATTGTCCAATTTTAAATTACATTTGTTTGTTTCATGCAGAGTTTACAAATATAGATTTCAGGTGCGTATCAAACATGTAAATGGTGGTATAATTAAGTAGCCATAACATCAGCAGTTGATCACAAAACAGGAACTCGAAGCAAAGTATTCAACCAAAGGCCACTCGTGAGATGATGGCGACAGCCGGATGAACCATTTTCCCAGTGTCGGCATTGCAAACACAACATTTCAACAAAGGTAATCGAAGATCATTCAGACAAAAGATCCCAAAATGGACCCCATTTTTCCCCCCTGTGAGAGGAAAAAGCAGTAGTTATTAGTGACGAAAAATGTATTAAACTGTTAAAACGATGTGTTTGTGTGGGCTATTAATTAGGGTTTTACGAGAATCCAAAGTAAGGGAATAGTTGTATAACATTTGTCCTAGTTATTTTTATTGGGTCAAGAATCCCTTACATGAGGCAAATCCGGAGGACAGTTTTGGCTTATTGCAAGTTTGATGTGAGTGACATGATCAAACTGGTTCAGTCAACCACCGTCTGCCTCCCTCCCCGAGAAGGGTAGAAAAAAAAGTCCCACCAAAAGGAGTAGGAAAATAAATGAGGCAGTGATCTCCAGTTCATCCACTTTCTAGGCTGGTTTTCTAGCCTTATTTATTTTTATTTTCTTTGGGGTAGTTTGCTATTTCTTGTATGATTTCTACAATAGGGCATGAGCGTATTGTCAACCCCATGTGGGAGGCCATTTTTTGTTAGGTTCCCTACCCAATTCCCATTGACTTCAACACTTTCCAAATTAACAAGGAGAGGAATGCAACCCTGATGGGCTGATGGCCTAGACTTTTTTTAAAAAAAAATTTATGGTGAACAACTGCAAATAAAATAATAAAAGTATGGCACATTGTTTAAATTTGGGCAATCCAAAGGAATAACTGTCCCATAAAGAAATCTCTAACTTTTGAAATTCAGAATTGGCACCTTTTTTTAATTGCTACTAATTGTTCTTAATCAGCTTAGCATATGCATTGGATTCCTTATAAATCACTAGTAATTTCTAGGTTGAAAGAAAATGGACTTTTTAATCTGTTTACAAAGTTTTGAAGAGAATTTGAAATCGAGATCCATTTTAAGTAAAGTTAAATGCATTTTCCTTCTAATAAGTAATCCTTTTACTTACATATTGAGATCCCAATTGGGAAATTTAATTCTCCAATCATCCTAGCTCACATGTAAGTTAAATCTCCGTATGCTCAATTGATCCAATATTGCCCATCTGCTTGGCTTATCCATTTCTGTACAAAAAGTGATCACGCACTTGCACCAAATTTATTAGTATTACCTACTTGTCACAGACAAGAAACTCAATCACACTCACACAGCTCATTTCCTGATAATCAGACCTATATCAAACTAAACTACAAAATCAAACGAAGGAAAAAGGCTTACTATGGTCGCAGTGATGATGCGAAGCTGTCATCATATCTTCCCCCATATTTCTTTATCGCTGGTATTAAATTTCGAATGGGAACATGTCGAGTTGCCCCAAAAGTCGCTGTCAATGGTGCATTCTCTGTTTCAAACTTTGACATGCACTTAAGCTCTACACTTCTCCACTTCTCTTTCCTTCTGTCTCTTTCGTGCTGCTCTGTTCTCACTATCTTCTTCTTCATTCCATTAACTATTGAATTTACTGCAAATATTCTACAGAAAGAGAGACTTAATTAATCTTAAAGGAAGAAACAGATATGGCTTGTTGCCTTTGAGCTTTTTTTATTATAAACTAATTAGAAGAAGAAGGATACGCTGGCAGGTTTGAGCCAAAGGAAAAAGATGGGTATCTCTCAGTTTCTGTTCTTTCTCATTCTTCTGTTGTTCACATTCTACCTTCC
>NW_018397254.1:2754321-2837529 GCF_002168275.2 Theobroma umbraticum | reverse complement strand
AACTGCTGAACTGCTCCCATAGGCATAGCAACATGCATTTGAAAAGGATTTTATGTTGTCTGGAGATATGATCGTTCAACATTGTAGCGCCTGCAAAGCTCGTTTGAAGCTTGAATTCGCATTTTGGAAAATTACATATTAACCTGCCCAAAACAAATTGCTTCTTTGTAAGTAGAACAAAGCTACGCTCGTCGTCTAGGCGTATAATATACCATTTCTGGTCGCTTTAAACTTGGTTTCGGTGGTAGTGTAAAGTTGTTTTTCTCTTGACACTCAAACTTTCATTAAGGAGCTGGAATTTCACTATTTGTTCTGCCAAAGGAGGACTTCAAGAAACTATATTTTCTCTTTCTCACAAATTCTCAACTGCGAATAAACAGCTTGGTAACAAACATCCCCATTATAACAAAATGAATGTAGGGAAGCTGTGTTGAACCATGATCTATAGAGGCAGACGATTTTTAAGAAAGTCATGGACATCGCGGAAACAACATACGATGATTTCACATTTATTTCCTCACAGCAGGTATTATATAGTAGCGGATAAACAATAGTAATCAACTGATTCCATAGTGTGGCAGCTCTTTCCTTTCTAGTTTAGAAACCTATTCGCTCTCCAGAAAACAAGTTTTCTCCTGGACTATGATGAACTGATTATGGAGCATCAATGTACCACGATTGGAACCAACACCAGCCAAGCTTCTCGACATACTTAATCCTCGAGGCATCTATTTAAGCCTTATGACGTTTCCATTGGAGAACACCATCCTTTTATTACTTTTTTTCTTTAGTGAGAACAAAAAAATGTAAACAAGTTAGCAGTTACAGAAGAAAGTTCAAACAAGTTGTACTACTGCTTATAACCGTGTGGGGTGCCAAGCCAGGCCAACATCCGGAGGACTATCAACGCATGCAAAGCAGTCTATGCAACGGCACTATGTTGTTGATGTTCTTGAAACCATTCTGTGGGCCACCAATCTGGTCTAATGGCCTCCACCTTCACATCCTCCTCTCCTTGTAGTGTCAATGAGCCAAAACCTTTGAAGGCTTCATCCAGCCGCAAGACACCCATTCCACAAAAGCCGAATGCAGTGATCACTGTCCCTGCCTTCTTACTGGAGGCAGTGTTAATCACCTCTGAACCAGGGGCAACTTTTCCCTCCACCTCTGAAATAACAGAAAGGTGTTGGTTGTGTTGTGGCAAGATAATTAAATTTATCAAAGCCCAGTGCAGGGAGGCTACCTTTTCCATTTTCGTCAAGAAACTTTAAAGGAAGCAAGCGCTTGCGAATAACCCCCCTGTGGTGTGTACGAGCTATAAGTTCTTGCCCCACATAGCACCCTTTATCAAAGCTGATTGCATTTAGGCCTGTGAAATTGTATTCAAGTGGAATTGCCTCTCCTAAGCAACATAACAAAAAAGTCACAACAGAAAGACCAGACAAATCTGAAAACAAAGGAGAAACATCTCATAATAAATTGAAGAAAAACTATAAGAAGAATAGCCATGTTAAAAATAAAGTTAGAAAATACAAGAAATTTTCAAGATACTTAAGTATACCATTAGCAACAAAGCAAACAAGCACCTTTTGGAATTTCAGTTGAGCCCTCTGCAACTCCCTTCTCTAATCTCCACAGAAGATAATTCTCTTCATCTGTTTCTTTATCAGACTCAACTAAAGGTGCTGCAATAGACAAGAGAATATGAAATTTTGCAGTTTAAGCGACCAGTGGAGTGCTGACTTCTATAGAAACAGTACGTCTTAAATCGATTCTTATCTCAAAGCCAATGATTTATGTTAAAAATGTAAATAAGAATACAGTCTTCAGAAGCAACAAACGTTTGGTTAACTCACGTGTTGTACCAGATGGAAAGATCCCCCTAAAACCTAGACAACTTAATCTGGGATCCTTAAACCATTGCCATCCAACATCATTGCCATGTGAAGCTGATGTGCCACAACCATCAACACCAATTCCCCAACCAACAGAAGCAGCCTCTGGTTCTACAACAGCTGGTGTCTTTCCAAACAGGTTCTGACCATACCTCTGCCAGCAAGAGAAGTCTTCTTCCACATTCTCAATTTCTACCTTAGACCTCAACCGGTATCTGCAACAGCAAATAGAGGAGCAACCGTCAACAGAAATTTTAAAGTTTGCATTACCATAAAAGAGAAACGCATATCACTAGCAGGTATAATAGTCAATGCCTTAAACTAGCTGGTATAGTAGAATGCCATAGAGATGCAAGAACATTTTCAGACTTACATATTCGACAAATCATTTTTAAAACAAAGGCAACACTACCAGAATTCATACTGATTGTAAATTTAACAAATAAGAATACTCTGAGGAACTACAAAGGGATACAGACTGATAGCTTATCTGCTTTAGACCTCTCAGCCAAAAAAATGTAGCAGTGATTCGTGCATGTTATCAAACAGAATATCTAAAGTCGCAAGTAAGGCATTATACATGGCTGTTGAATGCCAACACTGAAATGCAGTCTATCCAGCAGAGGCTTATCAAAGCGACACCCAAAGTAGCTACTAGAATTGCAAACACAAAAGAAAGCATTTTAAATAAAGCTAAAAACAACAGAAAATTTTAACCTGATCTTTATCAAAGAATGAGAGATCCTCAGTAATTCAAATGCACCAGCTATACAGAACAGAATATTATTCTCCCAAAATCAATAAAATTCCCAGTTACGATTAAAAAGGTCCAGTCTCTGAAAAAAAGTAAACTAAAAGTACCCACTTCTTAAAAGTCGCCAACAACTCATCCAAGATCGAACCATCGACGTCAGCCAGAATCTCCTCCGACCCACCAGACGCACGACCCGGACCCGACCCAGTCCTATCCAGCTTCTCGTCGGGGCGAGGCGGCCTATACAAGAACAAATCATACAAAAACCTTCCTTGAGGGGTCAAAAGAGCTGCATACATAGGAGGAACTACGACAGAGGCCACGTTTTTCGTAGGAACGGGGGAGTTATCTTCACGCGGGCGTTCACCGAATCTCCGAACATCGTTTGTTAAAAGACCCTGAAGGAATTTGATTGTTTCGGGTCCCGAGAACCGGATTACCGACCGGGATTTTAAGTGAGAGCAGAGAGGACCGGCTTTTTGGATGTGGTGAAGGGAACGACGGTGGATGAGGAGAGAAGGTATGAAACGGCGCATTTTAGTGTCGTTTTCCAGGGTGGAGATTTGGGTCGTTTTGGTTGGGTTTAAGGTTAGACGAACCAGGTATTGGGGGCTTTAGGTGGTTGGCATGGTTGGCGAGTTGGGCGGGTGACACGTGCGCTTCGGTCCAGCTTTTGGTTCGCGACCCTGACACGTTGTTAGAAGGAAGACACACACAGATGTCAGATAAAATTGTTTGAATGAGATTGAAAATGTTTGAATTTTGGGGATGAATGCGGGCTTTGAGTTGATTTTTAGATTGGGTCATAACCCGAAACAAAATATGGCTTTGGTTCATTGGTCTGGCCCACCGAAAACTCAAGACTCACTGGCATAAGGCAGCATTGCCTTTGGAAACATCATTCATATTGCTCATTTGTTTCTCTCTTGTATTCCATAGCTAAAGTAAATGAATCATGAAATATTGCTTTAACTTTCATCCTTCGAAACTATATTATTTTTTCACCTCGAATATATATATAAATATAAATATATATATCTCATTAACCATAATTATAAAAATAATATTCATTTTCTATTTCATTTTTCCTTTCAAATTTGTTTTACATCAAAAATGGTGTGATTGAAGTAGATAAAGTATAACCAAAAATAATAATAAGTGATCAAATCATACACAAATTATTTTCTAAGTCTAATAAAAAAAAGAAGATTTTATCACGTAGAATGCAAAATACATGTAAACATTCCTCGAACATAAGACCGATGTTCAGTTACATGTTCAAACCAAATTGGTTAATTTTAATTTCCTCCGAATTTCATTTTCTTCCAAGTTACATAATGTCAAAAATTCTATTACTATAATCCAATATCAAAACAACCAAATTTTAAGCTCATTCCCTTGAAGGAATAACCGTCCTTTCTCTTCTTTTATCATTTTCTTCTTTTAAATGATAATTTTTATTAACATAATATATTAGATTTTTAAAACAAATATTTAATGGTTTTTAAAATATATATATTTAATTTAAAATTAATTGATAATAAATAAGGAGACTCTTATTATATTTATATGTTTATAATATTTCTAATTTAACGTATGTGAGACAAACAAGACTTATTCATTTTATTTTATAAGATGTGGACTGGAGTTATAAAAAAGTAAGAGAGATGGAGAGTATGGTAAGAGGTTTGAACCAAATTTTTAGAAATATAAAAGCATATGCATTTAATTTTAAACCAAATAGTAGGAGGTTAGGGTTGATGATATAACAAACAATTAAAATTACGTGATTATGTCAAGCCTAATACTGAAATTAATTCTAATTTTAGGAAGTCCACAGTTTCGAGATAAAAAACAGCTATTGGATAATTCTTTAATTTTCAACAGATTCCATCAACAGAAAAATAATAATAATTTCAACAATTAGCATTTGATTAGTAGGAGATTTGAAAATTTGCAGAGACTTAGCCTCCGCCGCAAAAAAAAAGGATTATGCTGATGCTTAAGCGGTCGAAGTCACAGAATTCATCATGGCTAGGGAAAAGATTATTCCTGCAAGTTGTTGTCCTAATAAACTAAAGTAAATATATATTTTATTTAATTTAAATATTTAGTTAAGTGAAATAAAAGCTCTACCTAATTTCGTTTTCATAGTGTCGGGGACTTTGGATCACCACTTTACCCAATTTCTGATTTCTCATTTATGACTTTGAATTGAATCCAACTCCGTACCTTTAAGTATTTATATGATCAGTTTTTTAGTAATAAAAAATTATGTGGTGATTATCTGCATGAACATGACCAAGTAATAATCACCCGCACTAGCTTTTATTGCTTGCAATAAATAATTATCAGTGCCAATCAACTTCATTTAATTAGGTAAACCACTTGTTCATTCCAAAAATTTGGACTCCAAGCTTAGTTTATTGAGTATTTATTAAAATTAATTAAGCTTTTTTGTATTAAATACAGTAATAGACCATTAATGCAATGAATTTTAATCATATTAAAAATATTATTAAATACGATAATTTAGAAAAAATTAAAATACTCAAAAATGAATATTTATTGAACTACGGCAAAACTATCCCTTTGTTATTACAGTAAAATGTTTAAAAAATAATACTTGATAAATTAATAATATTAATTAAATAATATTTTTGATCGATCTTGACTTGAAATCAATATAATATATTAATAATTCATTACATTTATAAGATCAGAAAACAAATAAGTCTTACTTGATATGTAAAGTAATAATATTTTTATATATTAAAATTTTATTTATATATATACATGATTTAATTAAGAAGTTTTGTAAATATAACTCTAATGTTTTTTTTTTTTTTAAAGTTGATGTCTCTTTAGACTTCATTTCTAACTTTTTTTTAATGCTTTAAGAAATTTTGCTATAATATTCTCTTATAGCAAGAAAAAATTATGCAATATTATTGTTACTTTAAGTGCATATTTGAGCTAGATTGACTCTAATATATAACTTTTATCTTTAACTTCATTTTTATTGTCATTTATTATAATGTTTTCAATAATTTACTAGTCATGAATAAAAATAATTTATAATTCAATAATTAAGTAATATTCATATAATCACAATATACAACACTTAAATATTTTGAAAAGAAATAAAAAATATTTGATAAATTAAATAATATATTAATTAATTAATTATTATAGTCTAAAGAATATTAATTTAGGAAGATTTTAATATATTTGAATTTTAAACTTTTAAATTAAAAATCTCAAATTTAAATATCATTACAATTATCTAATTTTGTTTTTTATCTCATGTTATCGAAATCTAATATGGAAAAAAAAAAAAGAAACCAAATTCAAGTGAACCTAATTAAACATCAAATCAAATGATCATCAATCATTTTTTTGGAAAAAGGAAGATAATGGCCAACATGAATATTTTAACATATCGAAATTGTCCCACTTTCGAACGTAGCATTATCTTGGACTTTGCTCGGCGTAATGGTTGACGTAAAATCTGATAAAAGCCGGGACGAGAGGAGGCCAGTGGCTTCAGCCTCCACTTTCGTACGGTCTCTGTTTTCATACGGATGACGAAACAACCTTTTTATGCATTTTGACTTTTGCTTAACCTCCTGGATTCTTAATCAAAATCAAAATCAAAATCAAAATTGATAGGCACTAAAACAAAGAAAAGAAAGAAAGAAAGAAAGCAGAAGAAATTGAAAATTGGGAAAGAGACAAGAAAAAAATCATTGCTGGAAAAAAGTAATTGTTGTTGTCAGTGATGATCTCAAGCAGAAATGAGAAAAGGAGAAGTTCTTTCTCTCTTTAATGCAAAATAATGATAAATTTCGTAATCTTAACCACCTACTGCAAATTCTATGTTTCTCTCTTGCAACAAACATATGCCGCACACTCTTAGTACCATATAAAGTATTTTTTAAAAAAAAAATTATAAAAGTTTAAATATAATTTATTTTCAATATAAAATAATAATTTTTGAGATATTCGAAACATGTTATATATATATTATAAATTATATCATGTCATGTGTGTTAAAAAAATTAAAATGATTTAAATTAAGATAAATCAGTTTCAGTAATTTTGTTAAAAATATTATTTTTTGTAAATAATAATTTTAAAAACTTAAATGAAAACTAAGACTCGTTCTTAACATATTGGACTGATCTCTTCTCAACTTAGCATTCTTTTCGGATGTTGATATGTCTACAAATTATTAATCAAACAAAGTTTGGATTCTCCTTCCATTGAAATGATAAAATACTTTATTATTCATTCCTAATCTTCCACTCTTGTTAATAAATTTGTGATAAGCATGGAATTTAAAATTAATTAGCAATAGATAAAATTTCAACCTAAGTATATAAATAAAAACAAAACTTAAATTTAAAATAAAATAAAATAAACATTGTCAGATCATCTCAAATCAACTCAAATATCATATAATAATAATCATTTGTGTGATTTAGTGTGTATGTACACACATATATATACATATATAAAAGATAATACGATGTAAAAAATTTTGAAAAATTTTAATATTAACTTTCAATATACACACGAAAGTTCATAGTTTGGATTAAAACCGTAGGCGAAATTCAGCAGGAAAAATATTTGATTATTTCAAATAGTTTGATTTCAAGAAAGACAGTTGCCTTTTGAAGGAGAAAAAGAAATAATTATGCTAATGTTATACAGAGGGAGGCAAAGACATGTTAACCTCCATATTCAGTTATTGACTTGGTAAAGCTTGCTCATGCAAGTTGTTCAAAGCTATATCCAACCAATGTCCATCGAAATAAGTTATTTATTATCTTTGGGACTTTGCCTTCATCAAATTCATCACCTAATTTTTTGGGTTATTCTGGTGGAAGCCGACTCCGTACCATTAACCAACAACATTCCTGTGAGCCGTTTATAAATTATAGTGAGTTGACAAAAAACCATGAAAATGACCCAGTTCTAATGGTCATATTAATATTTCTATTTGTCTTATCTTTTAAAGCCATTTATGTTAAACCAAAAAATTAAACAATCAAATAAAAATAATTATGATAATATATCTTAATTTTTGAGCTTTATATGTATAAAGAAGCGTCCAATAGTTTAGCGGACAAGACAACTCTTTCTGTAACATCAATAGGAAAATCCAAATTTACAAACGTATTGATTTTTTTTAAATGATAAAATACATAATTTTTTTTTTATAAATTGATCATGTTAATTATAATTTTATATTTTTATCTTTTATTTTTACTTATAATAACTTTTTAAAAATGAAGAATTAATTAAACAAAAATTAAAATAGAATTAGTAATAATAAGCAATTTAAACTTTGAAATAAACTCAACGGATCATTCTTCTATTCAAATACAATGTGAAGTCTTTGGTTCTTCATATTTGGATCATCATGGAGTAACCAAGCATATTTTCCACGTCGGCAGTAGAATCAGCTACATTTTCCGACGTGGCAAGCCAACCCGGCCAAAATTAAAATGTTTAATGTGCGTGGTTCTGAGTCAAAATGAAGAGGCGCCAAAGCAGGGAATTGGTACGGCCGGTCTTTCTGTATATCACGGACAAAACATACGGGAGCCCGTCTGCGTTTTGACTTCTTCCTCTGCCTTCTGGATGTTTCATTTGGACGCCTCACATTCACAACATGCCCCACCTGCCCCTGCCTCAATATTTAATTTTTCTGTTTACCAAAATTGCAGTCCGTTTGACACTCATTTTACATTTAAACCTCTCACCTTCGACACTTAGAATATTAAATCATCGAGTGCGCAATTTTCGTAAGTTCTATTTCTTCTTCTTATTAGAAAAAGGGTTTAGGGTCATAAAGTGAAAGTATATTAAAATATCATTATTAATAAGGATTGATCTAATTAGTAAATTACTTCATATTAATAATAAGAACTTTTTGAATTCGAATTTTATTAATGATTTACCTATTAATAGTAATTCTATAATTTATGAATATTATGACAAGTTGAAAAATTGTAAAAGGGTACAGAAGAGTTGATAATTAGGTAGAAAATCTTAGAATCACATGAATGCGTGCTAGTGGCACTGAAATCCACTCAACTAAAAAAAGATAAGAGTTGGGGAAAAAGATGAAAACACCATAATGGCTAACCATATATACATCTACCTTGAATACTGAAAATGAGTCCATGATCATGGAACTCTAGTATATACAACTTTAGGGAAGTTTATCCTTCTCATTATCTTCCAATTAAAATTATCCTCTTCAAGAAGAACAACCCCCCCCCAGTGTAGAGCTCTTTATCTTGACTTAACTTAACAAATTCATAAAACATCTTAAATTCATATCTAACTTCTCTTATAAAACCAATAACAACTACAAATTTTTTCCCTACACTCAGCTCCAGTTAGTCCCCCCAACCCAACAAGTGGTACTAGTATTTATACAAGAGTTAATTATGATTTATGAGCTTTCTCTTACACCATGTTTAATATATATAAATATGTATTAAATACCCACTATATTTTGTGATTCTTTATTTGCACACTATGAATAAATTCTATTCTCATGAAAAATTGAAGTATTAATTTTACCTAGTAAAATTACAAAAATACTAATAAGTGTGAACAAATAGACTATTTATTAATTGATAATATTTGATGATTTTATTATGTAAAATCAATAGTTTAATTCTTTACAAGAATGGAAGTGATTTACATAGTGTTAATTGATAAAAAAAGATATTAATAAGGTGTTAACTGAAAAAAATTATAAAATATCATTTGAAAAAGAAATATATATATATATATATAAACTTTCGGTAGAATTTATTCTATATATATATATATTGTGAAACCTAATTTACATAAGGAAGAAAAGAATTGGGTGCATGCATGTTTCTTTCGATTGTTTTGCGTGGCAGACGCGTTTGGAACAAAATCTAATATTCACACTATAACGTTGAGTCACATTGCCACGAAAATGCGGCAGCCATTATCTTCACATATGGAAGCAAAAGATGCGACGGACGCCTTATTGCCTTTTCCTATTATGGGGAAACGAGGACACAAGTTACACAACGCTGGCTAGATGCTACAGTAACTACGCAATGAGTGACAGCAAGAAACCTAGCACAACCTCGATAAATTAATTAAAAACAAAACTTAGTTTAATAGAAATAACATGTCATAACCCTTCACCAAAAATTGGGATAATGATGGTTGCATCATCAAATAATTTAATCGACGGTATGCCAATATATAAAATTTGACCACTCATCCTAATTATATCCTTGATGAATGAGTATATATAACATGATGTTCATATGAATTTCATGTGCATGATCATTAAAATTTATAATTGTGAAGCTATAAGCACAAGGAGATGTACATTAATAAATCAAAAGTAAAAGAAAATTTTTATTACATTCAACTAGAATTAATATGAATTGAATTTGTATATATGATTTAAAAAATGAATTGATTTAATCGAAAGAATAAAAAATAGAGTGGAAACATAATCCCAAAACTTTAATTATAGGAAAATTTTACAAGAGGAAAGTAACGAATTGATCCAACAATAATCCAGGTTAGCATTAGCTTAAACTTTGAATAATTCCCCAAATAAGTGCAGCCGCGAGTAAATGCTTCTCGTTCAAGTAATTATCTTCATTACCGGTAATAGGAGTGTAATAATTAGGAATTATCCTTGGAAATTTCCGTGGACCACTTGGGTATTTGCAAGGAATTTATTAAAGAAACTGACATTTGAGAGATTCCGAAAAACCTGATTGTTTCACACCAGTCCTGGAAACATTAGATTAATAGTAATCCATGGTAATCCTAATCCGCCACACGTAGGATTTGTCTGTCTGGTTACCTAGTCAACGGTCCAACACAAATCAGCTTCCAGGATATCTTTTTGTCTCGAATAAAAACCCAACACCAACTGCTCTTCTCAGCTTGTAAACCAAGAAAAGCACAACTTGAAAACGCCCAGACCGAGAGACAGAGAGAAACGAAAGAAAACTGAAGGAAGAAATGAAGCTAGTTTGGTCTCCAGAGACAGCATCCAAGGCTTATATTGATACTGTTAAATCTGTAAGCGCTGAGCAACCTTTCTGAACCCTGATGCCTAATTCCTTCATTTTTTATTTTTCATTTGATTAATCGGTTCGCGTACTTCTTGTTTTGTCTGCAGTGTGAACTTTATCATGAATCTGGTGTAGCAGAGCTTGTTTCAGCCATGGCTGCAGGCTGGAACGCGAGATTCATTGTGGAGACGTGGTCACAGGGCGGAGCTACCGCATCAAGCATCGGCCTGGCGGTTGCTGGCAGCCATACGAATGGAAGACACGTCTGTATAGTCCCTGATGAAAGATCAAGACTAGATACGTCCAGGCCCTGGAAGAAGCCGGAATGTCGCCTGAAGTCATTGTTGGAGAACCTGAGGAGGTAATGAATGGATTAAATGGCATAGATTTCATGGTGGTGGATAGCCAGCGAAAGGACTTTTTCAGGGTCTTAAGGCTGGCAAAACTGAGTAACAGGGGGGCAGTTCTGGTATGCAAGAATGCTAATTCCAGAAGTGCTTCAAGTTTCAGATGGAGAAGTGTTATCGATGACAGATCACGCCGGCTCGTGCGTTCTGTGTTTCTTCCGGTAGGGAAAGGCTTGGATATTGCCCATGTAGCAGCCAGTGGAGGAAATTCAGGTTCAGGCAAGGGAGAAAGCCGCTGGATCAAGCACGTTGATCGACAATCAGGGGAAGTACATGTCATACGAAAGTAGAGTCATTTCCTATTACTTCTGTAGAAAAGGAGAATACAATTGTATGTACGTTTCTTTTCAACTTCTTTGTTCTTGACTCTTGACTTGTACTTGTACAGAAATTTTGAACCTGAAAAATTGTTTAGAAGAACATTCCAATCACCTCGTTGAATCAATTAATACTTTTCAAGGGTATTTTACACCATATTTTCTATTTTCTTATCCCATAATTATTTCTTGCCTGTGTATGTACAGAGCAATAGTTATGAATCAGGGGCAGCGAGCACCATAGGACCGTTCTTCTTCATTTGCTTGTTTTCTTTTTTTTTTTTCTTCTTTTGGTGGGTTTTGAAAGTGATATATGCTCGTTAGAAGTTACTCCCTTGTGAGAATTCAAGAATCTGAACCCTGTTTCATCCATGAACCAGCCTGCGGCGGATCATCCAAGAAAAAAATAAGCATGCAGGTTCAGACCTTTTAAGTAATTGCAATTTCAGAGCCGCTTGAACAAAATTACTCGCGAAAACCCTACAGACCGCAACAATAAATCCTCCGCGTACGATTAGGTGTGACAAACATGAAACACGTAACAAGATTCTGGTGAATGATGTGCCTTAGCAGCCTATAAATATAATGGATCAAATGGTTATTTTACATCAGGAGAGAGTAGTTTTTCTTCCCAGCCATAAAAAACTTTGACAAGAAATATGGACAAAACACTCCTTTAAGCTCCCTACCAGCTGTCTACTGCCTTACTGATTTGATGATCCTCAGACGCTATAAACCTAATGTGTTATGACACCATAATTTAGTCCCAACTGTCCCGACTTCTCCTAAATTCTTTCTTGTCTGAAAGGGCTTTCTTGCTTTTAAGGCGTTTTTGCTCCCCAATTGCAGCCCTGTAAAAGCATGGAAACACATATTAATTGCAATCCAGAGACAATAGCGAGGAATATCATTGAAACAAAATTTAAATATTGCCTCCAAAACAACACAGAAACAAAACAGGTAAAGCAGCTGGCAGTGTCCACTTGTAAATGTTGGTGAACTCTTACATCTTTGCAATTTTCTTCTTTTGCTCTTCTGATGGGGGTGGTGGCACATAAGCAGCAGCATCAATGATTGCCTGTTTGGTCAAGAAAAAAGGACAAAAAGACGATTAGGTCATCACCATATCCAGAAATCAAAAGATCAAACAAACAGCATAATCCAGCAATTGCAAACATATTATACCATAGCAAACCAGATATGTTTGTAATAGCATCTTTGATGGGTAACAACCAACTGCTAGGCACACTATAGCAGCAAAACATAATTGCTAGAGAGAGAGAGAGAGAGAGTATTTCAGCACCTGTAGTTTTGCCAGAGCATCATCAATGTTACCCCTGAACAAAACACAGCTCAAACGAATTACATTGGAAACACATTAGGAGAAAACTGATCAACAAAAAGAAACGGAGGAGAGAAACAAACTTCTGTGTCCTAGTCTTTGTTGAAGAAATCACAATTTCACCATCCTTGTTTATCCGATTTTTTTCCTGTTCATAAATAGAATAGTTGAGGTCATAGAAAAATGAGAATTCCTAGACATAACCAGATCTAGGGAGATCTAAACTGTAAGCTAATACGATTCTGGGGCAGTACTACATGTGGATTTAATGTAACTATGGTTTAAACTCCCCAGTGGAAGACTATAATTCATAGTAATAGGATCAGAGTCATATATCTCATATCAGCAGAGCATTATGACTACTTAAACTAAAGCATTTCTGTCCATGTTGGTGCTAATTTTTAGCTCATTTTCATTATTTCAAACATCAACAAAATATAAATTCAAGTTCAGAGGAGATGCCTAGAGACTCAAGTTTCCTTTTTTCCCATTTCAGCCCATGCAACATGGTCTTCTTTCTTCACTTTTATGGCCTCCACTCATATCTTATCACTCTTCTTCATTGGTACTTTCACAAGTTTGCAGTGTGAAATAACCAAAAATACCATTTAAGTTCCCTTATATAATCCTGAATTAGCTATGGATTTCAACTTTTTATTCTTATGTTGGTTTTGCTGTGATCTTGACAAAACAACTTTAAATTAATACAAACCACAAGTTACATTGCTTGCCGAGACTAGTATAACTGCACTCAAAAGACAAGCGCACCAATAGAAGAATCTATTGGGAGGGGTAGAAGGAGGGGAAGAAAGGCAGAGAACATAACAGTTTCATGGTTCTGCCAGTCTTGGCAAAACATTATTTGAAACATTCTCCACGTTCGACCATGACACATTTTATTAGAGCTTTATTTTTCAATTCTTAATATGTGCGAAAGAAGTCAGTAAAGAATCATGGCATTGGAATGTAATTCTAACAATGAACTAAAAATGTACAATCAATCTGTCAGATCCCTATAAAGACATATCATTCTTATTTTGATGACAAATATTTTCTAATATCATAACTTATTTAAAGACAAGCAAATATTAGATGGCAGCGACAAACCAGTTGCATAATCCTCTCTCTGATCCTGTCACTCAGCCAATATGCGTTTTTTACATTGAAGCGCATGTCCACCTTGGTGTTAACTGTACATTCAGCAACAAAATTATCTACAGGTTTAAATAGCCAGGGTTTAGCGTCTACAATGAAATGGATTGTGAAACATGAAGAGGATACAAGTACCTTTGTTTACATTTTGACCTCCAGGGCCACCACTTCTTGCAAAACTCACAGTAACATGATCTGCGAAGAGTTTATAAGTGTAAAGGAGACGAAGAAGCATATAACTTCCGCATAATGCATCCCTAAAATTGCCTTGTTAAACCGTGTATTCAGTTCAGAAAAAAAAAAAAAAGAAAAGAAAAAGATAACAGCATTGTTGCAATAGTTTCACGCTTAATTTTCATTTACTTTTTAAGTTTCTATACAGGTTTCCATTGATTTATATCTGCAGCTAAAAAAGAAACAAAAGCCCAAATGAGAGAGAAAAAGCTACCAAACAAAAAAAAAATATTTCCTTTACTTCCCCTTGGAATTTGCAATAACCAGAAAAAAGGAGTGAAAACAGAAAGCATAATTACCCAGAGTGATTTGAGGGGTGGGCTCATTCCCGGCGGAGCTGGCTCGCTCTTCCGCTTCCTGCAGGAGCTGTTGCACTTGCGAGAGGCGAGCAGAGACTTTTCTCTCGGCACCGGCGTCGGACGCGGCGCAGCGAATCCGGCTAAAACTGATTCCTCGGCTGGGGGTCACTCGGATGGTCCCACAGGAACCGGCCAGAACCGCACGAGCCGAAGATGATAAGGAAATGGAAGATAGCGGTGAATGATGGAGGATTTCTTTGAGGATCATGTTAGCGCTTGTCCTAATAACCGCCATATTAGATTCTGTTAGAATTTTGTAACCCTAAATTTTAAAAGTTTTACAACTAGATTAGAGCTGTTGTTTTCAGCTTTCGAACTTTAGCTTTTGGTGGTTCAGAGGACTTCTGCTATTCTTTTAGTTTGGGAAATTGCGACTGGGATTTTGGAGCATCCAGTGAAAACCGTGGCGTGGGCTCCTCCTTATTTCTGTGTTTCCTGCGGCCTGCCATGTGGCACATCGCCTTTTGATCGGACTACGGTTGGCCAAGGCTGCCTGGAACATTTTCACTTTAGCCAATAGTCGAATCATTGAGCAAGACTCACTAGTTCAATACTGTAATAAAACAAACAAAATCCCATTGTATTAACGGGAGAACGGACTTTAACCACAACATATGAAAAATACTGAATAAAGACAGACCCCAAATTAACAACCCTGTTTTCAGTTTCTCATTCCAATCATCAACATATAAATAACAATATGACATGTCTTTGTTCAATACTTGGTGGTCTGTCCTCCATGTAGATAAAACAAGGATCAAGAAAACATGATCCACCATTAAAAAATTCATCACTATGTGAACAAAAGCATAAGAAAGAAACCATGAAATCCGCAATCATCTCAAATTGCAAACTTTATATACTGAAAACACGATATCATAATGTGTCAATACTTGAAACTTAGAAGGGCATCATTTGCAGCAACTATATAAACCTCTCTGCATTAAGCACCTCAAAAGCAAAAAACCCCGCTACAACAGACCTCATAAAATATGCAACTGTAGAGCTGAATACTAAAGGGAAAAACAAAGTGCTCTAAACTATAAAAGATGGCTATGATCAAGCATAGAATGCTGTGTGAGAAAAGGCAATGCCCTCTTCACTGCAAGATCTACTCGGTGCCTTCCAACTTAGCCCCTTCGCTTCCCTTGTGCGTAAGAACTCTTATCTTTCAAAACTGTCGAACCTCTCATCCTCATAGACTGCTGGCTGCTTGAGGGCCCTGCCCTGTCTCTGGCATCCAGCATCACTCTCCCTGACTGCTGAGGACACTCATTGGAAGGAAGTGCCCATCCTCCCTGACCTGCCTGCCCATTCTGTCCACCGCGACCAGCCCCTGAGACAAAAAATTGCAGCAACAAATATGATTTGATGTTATAAGGTGTCAAAAAGCATCGGGAAGGAGTTACCCATCCACTATTGACATATATTCTGAAAGAGTTGAACTGGTTTTATGTAAAAGCTTGTACCAAAAGCATACTGTTAACAACAAGTGTGGCTTGGACCAATTGCACAGATATATAGAGGAAGCACAGATTTGCTCTTCCCTATAACAAGTGATGCAAAATGTACCATGCAAAGAAAGACACAAATCTAAGGTAAATAGTAAGAAAATCTTACCCATACTATCATGGCCAATAAAATTCCCAGACAAGCCAGGCAAATGCTTTCTAGCATTTCCATTCCAAGCTTCTTCAAAACCAGCAAGCTCATCTGGAAAATTCACCAACTTGAAACATTCACTTTAATTGCCATGGACCTGTTAATCTACCTATACCAACAAGTATATTGTAGCACAAAATGCACTGTTGTATGTAACATGTGTATACCTTCATTCAGATTGTGCAAGGTTTGCATTGTATCCACCCTACCATCTGATTTCAGATTTCTTGTGACTGAATGACCCTACAACAAAAGTTCTACTCATAAATACACCCTACACTCACCCTCTAAACAAAAGTCAAAATTTATGTTGAACAAGAGAAGCAAGATTTTAAACCTACCTTGGCATGAAGTCCCCTAGAAACCCTGTGGGTTGCTTGTCTTGTGGTTGTATCAGCTTCTTTGCTTTCTTCAAATGTGACCTATTCCACAACTGAGGGATGTAAGAGGCAGAACAAACCTGGGCTTATTAATGAACACATCTTTAACGTCGGAACTACTTACCCCATCACTTCCAGTCCTCCTTGTTTTGGATGAAGTATAGTAAGCTCCATTAGCACCACCATAAGTGACAGTGGAGCTCTGAAACGCAAAGCTATGAGTTTGAGGCTGTTGCTGTTGTATATCATACAAACTATTGTAACCATTCATATATTGCAAATGCCTGCTCCTTCTCTCAGACTGTCCAGCTTCATCATCTGGAACCTCCACATAAGGTTCATCATTCGACCTACCATGCTTTCTTGGATTTTCTTTCTTCTCTTTATCTGCTTCTTCTTTTTCATCATCAGAATTTAGTTCTTGGATAGTTGGACCTCTTGATCTCTTAGGCTCCGGAGGCTGATGCTCAATAAACCCATTTGGATGCATAGCAGGGAAAGGACTTTGGCCGGGGCCAAAGAAGCTTGATTCAAACATGCCTCCAAAGGGTCGTGTGAAGAAAGGGTCATCAAAAGGGTCCCTTCCTCCAAAGACATTGGAGAGTAAACTTCTAGGACCACCAAAGCCTCCAAAGCCCCCAAAACCACCAAATTGGTCACCAAAATAAAAAAAAGGATCCCTTCCACCTCTGCCTCCCTGCATTTTCTGATACCCTCTAAACCCTGAAAAGAAAATTCCCTAAATTATCAATTTTCAGCACACCAGAAAACCAAAAAAAAAAAAAACATTTTTCAATTACTTATATATATAAATAAATCTAAATGTTGACATAATTTTGTCGAGCGATTGTATAACAAAGAAAGCAACACAAGTCATTACACTCCAAGTCAATAATTTTTACATTTCATTTAAATAGAAAAGTATATAAAAAAGGGATCGTATCACACTTCAGAAGCAAAGATCGATCAAAATCCTAAAACCAAAAATTAGGAAAAACATTTCACTTAAAACAACAATCAAAGACAATAAATTCTTAAAAAATAAATAAAGGAAAATTCTATTTTATTTAAAAAGAGGAAGAATTTTGTAAGAAACAATTACGAAAATAAACTAATCAGTGATCGGATAGAACGTGATCATCGTAACATGTACGCTTATATTCAATGGAAATTACACCCTAAAAATGGAGAGCCGAGAACAGTACCTTGAAAAAAGAGAGGGAATTGAGACAAATTGGGGAAGATCGAAACCCTACTTGCTCGGATAATTGATCGCAATGGGCTTTGGGGGTCTTTTCAGGCGTATCGGGTTTTACTGGAATTTCGCGTTAAAAAGAGAAAAAAGCTAAGAGATGAGAAACCACTAATTTGCATATAAAGAGAATGGAAGGTTCTAGTACGTGCGGGAGTTGTCCACAACACTAACGCCTCAACCCGCACGTGTAAAACTTCCTAGAAATTTAAGTACAGTATAATCTTATTTTTAATTCCGCATACTACTAGTTAACTTTTTTATTTCGTTAAATAATTCTACTTAACTCAGCCAAAATGTTTTTAAGTTGTAGCATTCACTTTGAAGTTTTTTACTATAGTTTATGTAGAATCAAATTGTACTATGGTTTATGAGGCAATGAAGAGAATTATAAATTACTGATATTTCCTTACGTCAAAAATATAGTTAACAAATCACTGATATTTCGCTGTTAACTTTACTTGTTAATTATTATCACTATTAATTTTCACCATTTTTTGGTTTTTTCAAGTTCATTTGACAAGAATATTTCCAAGTAATTTAATATGTTCAACATTAGAAGAATACGAAGCAATCAAACTCACTGACCATATAATCTCGAATTACAGGCAACCAGGTCGTCCTGTTGGGTAAAAAAATAATTTTTTTTAATTTTCAATCATTAGAATCAAGAATACAAGCTCAAATTGAAAGATTACATGGCAAGAGGGAAATGCAATGACAATGTTGGGCTTACATCAGGAAGGGCAGGTCTCAAGCAATTTTTAGAGACAATGTCATCAACTGACAAAGATACAACATATACATAAGATGCAACCGCAGTTTTCATGAGTGGTTTCAAGCTTGTTTTGTTAAACCTTTAGTTAATGCTGCAGGGGTGGCTGCCAGTCAGGCCTTGTTGGATATTCCAAACCCTGAAGGGATGGCATCCGTCTTAAATCCTCCTCTGAATATGCTGGGATGAACCAGAACTTCTTCTCTGTTCCAAACACCTGAATATTCAGAAAAGCAAAAAGGTGATATCATGATTAATACTGAAATCTAAATGCGCGGGGATGCATAAATTAATGTCACACATTACGATATTGAAGTCACTTGAGGGGAAGTTTTCAAAGACGTACTATTATAGAAAATTTAAGGGTTTACATTATATTAGTTGTTGAATTTGCTCCCAGCAGGGTCTTTTAACTAGACTCAATGACAGCAATGACAAGATATGCATTTTGCAGCATGGAAATGTGCAACATCATTCCCAGAGCAAAAAATGTATTATGGCAGTAAAATGTAATCAATGCTTAATGTTTATAAAATAGACAAGTGCCTCAAAGACACCCTGATACTGTTGGAAACACAGAAACACACTGGATAAGTATTAGAGCCAAAGGGGGGGGTTGGGGTTCGGAAGAAAGAAAAAAGAGGCAACCTGTTCAAAGTTTTTCTTCCAACCAAGGTCATAACGCCACTTAGGAGTCATTTTCTTCTCATATGCCTGAAAATAAAATTGAGCAAAGCAAAAATGTGACCTTTACTAACTATATGGGCAACAGAAGGAAACGTAAGTGTGAAAAAAGTTACCTCAATAGTGGTGGTATTGGCTCCCACCAGTGTTATGTGCATAATCAGAAAGCCCAAAATACTCAGTGCAAATGCAATGTTTAAAACTGAAAGATTTGAATGCGAATAGGTTAAAATAAAGACAACAAATTAGATGAAAAAAACTAAAACAAATAGAAACTTACCAAAAGTGATAAAAGTAGCTGCAAGTGTTCCTGGTGTTTCAGCTATCTCACCATCATTAAAAAATTCAATAAAAACCCGCAATAATGACAAACTGCCAAGTGTTGCCCCCAGAAATGTGTAAAACTGCATCAAAATTAAGAAAAACAAAATACAACTCATATCTTTTTCCTTTCTATAGATGCCAGTTAGTCATGTCTCTAACAGTGATATATACTTGCATAAGAATCTATTTAATAGGATAATCATTAACATAAGAACAAATAAGCCAAGAGAAACAACCAACAGAAAATCAGCAATAGCAG
Organism: Theobroma umbraticum; assembly: GCF_002168275.2. Lineage (NCBI taxonomy): Eukaryota > Viridiplantae > Streptophyta > Magnoliopsida > Malvales > Malvaceae > Theobroma > Theobroma umbraticum. The sequence continues at coordinate 2,817,634 of NW_018397254.1, read as the reverse complement.
GAAAAGAAGTGTTTGAAAATGCAAATTTTATTTTATTTTTTTATTTTTTTTTTTTGAGAATGAGAAAGTGCAAAATTGTAAGAGCTAGAAATGGAGCATATCATTCACTATGATGACTGGTCAATACAAGCTCAAGTGCACATGCTATCCCACCAAAAATATACAAATCCCAAAATTATCTAAGTTCTATAAATATATCTACCACTCTTTCTCATTACACTCTCCAACCATAGCATTTATAAATTATGAGTATAGGGGACAATGCAAGGATTCAATTGCTCAATATAAGGATCATATGGATTCCAACGGCCACCAAAGAAGACAACTTCATCATTCTGAGGTTCACATGTAAATTGATGAACTATGGACAATGTCTGAACACAACAGTCAGATATGAGCATTCACTCTGATGGCAACTTTCCTACTCTGGCCTGGTAAAACTGATTAAAGAAGTATAGTGATATCATCTTCTTTTTGAAATAAACAATATTGATGTTATGAGCAACAAATTAGGGGATCATGAGACACAAAGATCCAATCATTGGGCAAAGGTACAGTAGAGAACAATCAAATTTTGGTTTCTAGTTTTTTGGTTTGTAAGTTAGTAGGCCGCTAGAAGAATAATCTATTATGCATCTAACAACATGAAGAGAAGACCCTACTTGGTGCATCATAAGTTCAACCACCCTATTTTACTTTCTTTTTCCCCCCTTCCCGTATCCTGTTGTGGCTTGTTCAACATATTGACAGTCACCATAACTTCCTAGATTACATGTTGATTGACTGCACCAGGTCAAGATGGTTTTCAGCTCTAGTACTAAAGCAAGGAAATTTTAGGCATTAGAATTGGACAATAACTACATTACAATTTTTTGACTAATCAACAGTCCAGGTAATAATGAAAAATGTATTAAACCGTCCGCTTCCATGGCCTTAAAAGTGAATGCATCAGCCTAATTAAGCATCAAGTATATGACAGCTGCATGAGACTTGTAATGGATACAGTAAGGTTCACATACCAAGAAAAGAAGGAAATACTTGTAGTTCAATGCCCCAACACAGTTGACGACCCAAACACAGTGATGGTCCATTTTTAATATACACCTCTTACCTGAAATCAATTAATAAACCAGGGTTCTTTCACTAAAGATGGCATCACAACAAAGTTACCACAGAAGAATTCATCTAGAAAACTCACAAACAGAGCAGTGATGGGTGCGAGGTGGTTTAAATTGGTTGCACTTCCGGCAGAAACGTATGTCTTGGTTTGGAGAATCACCAGGCACAGCTGACTGATTTGAACCTAATTCTGGACTTCCATAACTAAAACTCACCAAAGGATCAACTTCACCTTTCTCCTCATCCCTCGGAGGCTTCCAATTTGGTGGAACACCCCCAGGATCCGTTAGAACAACAGCAAAGTAACTCCAAATTACCATCACCAGCTAAACAACCAGGTAAATAAAATTCAAAATGCAGCAATGCCATCTAACAAAACTACTTACGAATGCAAACAAGGAAAAGCAACCATCAATACTGCCTTCCTACGACAACTAATTCCAAGTTTCATCTCTTTTTCCCTTTTAAGTTCAGGAAAACCTAAACCTCATAAAGTCACTTAATACACTCTTACATCTTCATCGCAAACAGAAACAACAAAAATTCACAAGGATTAAGTTCTCATGTCTCAATTATCATCACAAAAGAAACCTGCATTTCATCACCAATCAAAACTAAAGCTACAACTAAAATCCTTTGCGCTTTTAAGTCCAGCAAAACCCACAAAGCAAAATTCAACTGCATTGAAGCATTGAACCTCATAAATCATAAAACCACTTATATTCACTCTCTTTTATCATGGAAAACACGACACTTCATCCCCATATAAAGAAAGAAACAGCTAAGCTAAAATCTTTGGCCCGCATAGGACCACTACCGACACATATAAGCCATCAAAAAGAGACAAAAGAGAGCAAAAGAAGAAAAGGGTATACCAGAAAATGAAACAAGAAGATGACCACAACAGCGGAAAGCGAATCAAAGCCTCCAAGAAAGAGACTTGGGCCATAATGAGCAATGACCACAGCATAGTAAGTGACCCCAATGATCCCAAGAACGAAAACAATCATAATTGAACCCAGGGCACGTAGTGCCGTACAGAATTTGAACACGTTCCATGCCATGTTCATTTTGAGTTTGGAGAACAAAGAAGAAATTTTCGGGCAAAACAATAACAACGGCTAAGAGAATAGTTTGGAATTCCGATTGGAGGTGGAGTTCCGTTCCCCGAGTTTGGATCATTAATTAATATGATGAGATTGATATTTCTGGTGTTAGATTTGGATTGGGAGTCAGCCTTTCTAGATTTCACCCAGAAAGGTAAGGATTGCATCATAAATGACATAAATCCAGTTCTACTGAATAAGAAAATGAATTTTGTAATCTTTTTCTAACACGTTTTTTCCGGGAAGACCAGTAGCAAAATGATTTTGGAGGTGATGGGCCGAGATTTAATTTCTAACTGGGACGGGACCGGGAGCAATGAATAAGGATAGGCGGGGCTTGGCTCGGATATCTAGGTCTCGGTTTCAGTTTCTTATTGGGCCTAGCTAGCCATTTTCAGCGAATAGGAAAGCAAGTCGTGGATTCAAACCAGGCCTTCTTAAACAATTGGACAAAAATTAAGTGCCGCTTTCCATTTAATCGAATTTTTCTAATTAAGAAATTACGAAGAATGCCATGCGAAATAATATTCCCGCCTATATTAAATATATTTTTCCATAAATAATAAAACTAGAAGTATTTTTTGTGTTCGACGTCGTTAATGTTGTGACCACCAATACTTTGTAATTTTCCAAAAAGGCTAACTACATCTTTCTTGGGAAAAACACATACATGTATAAAAGGTACAACCCCTCTACAATGGGAACAGTATATTTATTTATTAATTTGTTTGCTTTCATTGAAACTTTTTCCTTCTTATTCTCCTAGTACTCGGAGAGAGTGTTTAATCATGTCTACATATTAATTGCGTTGTCCTTGGTGTTACTCTTTATCCTCTTAGGTGATAGATACCCGTTATTGCTCCATTGCTATAATTCAGCCTCATGATATAGATTACTCTTTCTATTGGAATATTTGGATCAATATACAAAAGCAGGTTAATTTGGTTAACTGATAAAACTCTTCGATATAGTTCTTTAGTTATATAAGATTTGTGTTCAAAATATATAGTGTTCATTTGAGCTGGAATGATATAAAAAGGACTAACCAAGAGAGGAAAAAACAAAGACTAGCCCATTTCACAGTTCACACCCATGTACCCACAGACCAAAAACGGAATAATAGGCCGACGAAGCCAGCAAAAATGAGTCCCCAATCCATGCAGAGAAAGACAAACGTCGGACACGTGCACGTGATCCCACACAAAAGACATTTACGGAGGCCACATCACCCAAGTCAGCGCTCTAAACTTTGGTGGCAGCTTTGTTGTCAGCCTAGCTAGCCAGGCAGCCAAGGACCACTCTCTCTCTCTGAGCCCCATTGCCCCATTGCCCCATTTATTATCCTCACATGCAAGCCTGATCAGGTCCATGGGGCCGGCGACCTGCTTGGTGGATATTCTAGGGCCACCTAAGGGAGAGACAATTAAATGCTAGTTGTTGAGGATTTGAGAAAATAGAGATAAGGGAATTTAAGAGGTTCTTAAATGTGACAACTTCTCACGTAGATTGCAATAAATGTTTGAGGTCGATGCACCGGAATCGACTGTTATTATACTTTTTTTCGATAAATTTGAAAAGATTACGTATTTCTCTTCCTATTTGCCTACATAATTTTTGCGATGTCGGTCCCATCCGGAAGTTTCCCTTTACCTTCAACTATTCCCAAGTGTATTTTCTTTTTCAGTGTTTCTTTCCCAGAAGACAAGGCAGACTGCGGTTAACGTAAGGAATTTTGAAAGATGCTTTCCGCATGAAGTTGGCACTCGATGAACAGTCTGTAGTCTTGTTCAAGATCTCCAGAATAATGGTGAATTGATCATGATATTCTTTCTTTGGTTTCCCTCACAGATGAGTTTCCAAAATGATGATCAAGGCGATTGAATGGCACGAGAAACAAAAACTTAAAGGTAGCATTTTCATCAAATCAATGCTTAAAGAGACACACTTGTATAATATATATATATATATATATATGTATACATAATTTAAAACAAATTTACAATTTTTTTAAAAAAGGAAAATAGAAGAATCAACCAATTAATTAGTTGGTGCCTGGCAAACTGGGCAAAAGTACCAAAACATGAATGCTGAAGTACTGACTGGCAGAGGTTAAGGGAGGGGGCTAGCAGAGGCCCTTGCCCTCAAATTTTTTAATTTTATTTTTATTCTTTAAAAAATTTTACAAATTTATCTCTGTAAATATTAAATTTTTTATTTTCGTCTCAAATATGAAATTTTGATTTCAGCACTATTAATTAGTGTATCCAAGAATCAAACACACCAGCATTCTCATTGAATCATTTGCATTCAAATTCACCCTCCTTTGATATCTTGAATGTAAATGAACCCCCTTGAAGACAGTTTTAACATTTAATGCACAATAAATTTCATTTTTATCCCCAAGAGTACTTCCTAGAGCCAAAGATCCATTTCTATTTTGTTGAGGTAGAAAAACTCAAAAGTGAAGAACTTTAATTAATTAAAATCTGGTAGCAAGTATCTTATCCCAATCTGCACCCACTCCAACTACTTGAGTTCAGTTTAACCACCTGTTGCCAACTCTTGTTATATAAATACAGCCATCGATTGTCTTTCTATTTCTACAAGAACTGTTTCGACCTAAATTGGAATGCCTCTATTTTAAGGTCTCGTGAAGAAATTGGGAATGGACCAAACAATTCTGTTTGAAGGTTAAGTACAGTAAATAACCAATATAACTATTGAATATGGAAATTTTAGGAAGACGCCACACTGCACTGCTCTCCAAGAAAAGCCCCTAAAACTGAAATTGGCTTTTGCCCATTGACCTGTTGCCCTGCGTGTTCGAGAGGGCAAATCGTGGTGCATGCTTTCGTTGCCTGCATGTCTAATAATGACCATGACCACGGATGGCATGGGCCTCTTGGGACCATGACTCATGACTTGGATTTTAGAATTGTTCTATCCTTTCTTCTCTTCCCTTCCTATTTTCGTTTCTTAAAATAGTTGTACTAACTTAAATCTTTGCTAGTAAATAAGGACAAATATTGCTTTTGTTGAGTTCACAAAACACTATTGCTATACTGACTAGTAACTTATTCGCCAAACGTCTTTACTATCTGTAAATAACAATGACTGCACATTGTTGCTGCATGTTAAAATATCTGATCCCCTTTAGACGTTAAAAAAAAAAAAACCTTAATTTTTTATCATTCTACTTTCAAAAATAAAAAGGTAACACAAGTCTCTCCACAATCCTCTACAATGAGAGAAATTTAATTAATGAATTATCTTTCTGCATGTCCTGGTAATCAGGCCTCAATAATAAGGACAAAACCATTAATAAAAAAATACCAAAGTGAAATTGGTTTAATTTAGACAAGAATAAAGTGGGTTTGATTTTGAGTGTGAAAGGATTGGTGCGCCATTATTTTCACTTGCTGCATCATTGCAAGTAAAAGTTTGGCCAATTTGCCTTTTCAAAGGGGCAAGACGAACTGTGGCCATCATGGGCAATTAATCTTTGACATTGCGGCTATTGCCATTATCATTTAGACGACTCGGTTTATTGGAGGAAAAAACCCCAGTAGCCTCATTAAGGAAAAATTAAAGAATTTGCCAATTTTAAAATAATAGGGATACAGGGTTGTAGCATTTAACACTGTGATGAAAACTAAAATTTACCTACACCGTGTAGAAGTTTTATCCTTTTTTAAAAGAGTATACTAATAAAGGAATATAAAAAGGAAAAATAGACAAGGTAGGGGGACTTCGATTCTTACCCATGTGTCCATTCTTTCGGCACCCAAAAAGAGAGAGAGAGAGGGAATTGGAATTTCTAACCTCATTCTCTTAACCAAGGGCAATAGTCGCCAGCTCAAATCTTAATTATTAATTATTACCTTTTAAATTTTAAAGAATTCATTTGATTTCAATTATTTTATCATGATAATAATCAAATAGATGTAATAATTAAGCATAATCGGTAATAAATCAATAAATTATATATATTAGATATATATCCGGCCTACAAAATTATAGCTCTCATATTAAAATTCAATGCATTTATCACATTGAAGTCAAATTTTCTCCATTCTTTCTTGGCCGTCATCGTTTGATTCTTTTCATTAAGCGATATTGAATTAGTTGAGTATATTCCATTAGAATCGTTTAACTTAAATCTGTACTTGGAACCTAAATTTAAACCGGTCATAATAAATATCTTTCATCATTTGGTGCGTGGTGATCTTAGCTAACAGCGCCATAAATGAATGCAACAAGATTATCAACTATTGGTCATGAGATTGGACTCTGGGCATGCACATCCATGTCATTCCCCTTCATTTTTTTTGATCATTATCTTTTAATTCATGGTCTCTCTTATCTCACTGAAGCCTTTCCTAAACCCAAAATAAATATTTAATCAGATTGAAAGTGATAGCATATCTAACTCGGGGAGAATCCTCACATCATAAAAAACGATGGCTATGTTGGTTAAGGTTTATATTCAACCACTGTATACCTTAATTATTGCAGAATTTGCAATTTTACTATGATATTTAATGGAAGGTGGATTAAACTAACTTTAGAATCCTACAGAGGGGATAGGGATGCCTTTGTCTAGCTTTGTAAGGTTTGCTTTTTCCGAGTCTTTATTATTTTCCAATCGTGGTCTCTGACGTGGCTCAAGGGCCAAGAGAAGAGTTGTGTAAAGCTGGGGATATTCATGCACTAATGTCTAACTCTAAAACAATGCACTGTCCATTCCTTTGAGTATTTGACCGCGCATGGTAATATCCCCTTCACACGTTGTAGAAGGAAAAAAAAAAAAAAGGTTTTCATTGACCGAAAATGTTTTTCATTCTGCAAACCTCTGATTCACAACCATGATTACAACACGACGAAATATCAAACCGCTTAGAAAATGAAAGAAAACGATGAAACAGAGTGAAGAAAAAAAAAAGAAAAAAGAAAAAGAAAAATCCTACATATTTGGATTGTGTGTCTCATGTCAGTAAAAACCAAATAAAAGAGACCAAAATAGGAGATAACCAAAAAAGCATGGCTCCTTCCTCTTCTTCTTGTTCTCCTTCTTCCTCCAAATCTCCTCCTCCTCCTCTCCCTCACCAGTCTCCTTTTTTCACCCCTGTAAGTTCCTTTGCGATTCTGTTTTCCCTGTTTGTTTCGCGAGAAACATAATGGAATCAAGTCACAAAATGAAAGGGATAAATAATTACTTTTTAATTGGGGTTTTTCTTTTTTGAAGCTTTGGCTGATGAAAAAGTTTGTTTCTTTTGCTTTTTCCTTGCTTTGTTTTGCAGATTCAAGAATGTGAAAGAGAGGAACGAGAAGATGCTACCCCGTGTGTAAGCACGGACAAAGGGATGACTCCAAAGCACCTTGCAACACCCCTCCATAACAAAACCATTGGAAAAGCCAACGCCAGGAAACGTCCAGAATCTGGGGAAAATGGTGGCGAAGATGGTTCGGTTTCTTGCAACAAGTGCAGGCCACACTCTAGGGAGAAGATCTCCGTGGTTCCTTTGGACAACAATGGAGTTAACAAGCACTCATTTTCCATGGCAAGTCCTAATGGGATTTTCAAGTCAATTTTCCATTCTTTAACAAGAAAGAGTCCAAAATCTACCGATGTGTCTACAGCCCGAGAAGAGCAGTGGAAAATTGCTGTTGCTGAACTGTCACACAAGCTTATTCAAGCCACAAGAAAGAGAGATGAAGCATTACTGGAAGCTTCTAGGTTGAAATATTCCATGGCTGAGCTTGAGAAGAAGCTTAACAAGCTTGAAGTGTACTGTCATAATCTGAAGTCTGGTCTGGATGAATGTAACAGCAACTCTCCTTACAGAATTGGTAAAGGTCATAATATTCATCAAGTGAAGAATCAAAATGGAGTTATTGGAGCCAATGAACAAGTGATTCAACAATTTTTGGTTTCTGTGTCTGAGTCTAGATCTTCAATCAGGCTTCTAAGTAGATCACTCACCATGCAATTGAGGCACATGGGTGGCAAAGTTTGTGAGAGAATATCCGTCCTTTTACAGCCTTATGATATGAAGATTTCTTACTCGAAGAACCCCAAAACCCTCCTTCTTTACCTTGAAGCTTTGTTGAATAAGGCTTTCTTCGAAGATTTTGAATCGATTGGGTTTCAAAAGAATGCAGTGAACCAAATATTGAACCCTGTTGATCGTTGTGAAGCCAATTACGGGTCATTCAATGATTTACAAGGTTTAACATGGGAGGAGGTTCTGAATAAGGGGACAAGGCATTTCAGTGAGGAGTTTAGCAAGTTCTGTGACAGGAAAATGAGTGAAATTGTGGCTATGTTGGGTTGGAACAGAGCCTGGCCTGAGCCATTGTTGCAAGCCTTTTTTGGTGCGTCAAAGAGTGTGTGGTTGTTGCACCTTTTGGCCAACTCGGTGCACCCTGGCTTGCCCATCTTCAGGGTGGATAAGGGGGTGAGGTTTGATTCAGTTTACATGGAGGATATGGGAGGAGAAAGAGCCAGAAAATTGATTCCAAGCGTGGTTCGGATCATGATCACGCCAGGGTTCTATGTCTATGGCAATGTGGTCAAGTGCAAGGTTATTTGCAGGTACTGCAACAATATGGACAGCAGCTTAATTGATAAGGGTTTAACCCCATCTCCCTAGTGTTTAAACTTAATTAGGTTGAGCTCAAAGTTGAAATCTCTTTTGAATACTTTGCACTTTGTAATATTTTAGTGTTAGTTTATATGTGATAAATGGGTGTTCAAGAGTACTTTTTGAGTTTTTGGGGTGGGGATATATATATATATATATATATATATATATATATTATAATAATAGTATATATTATATTTTTTCCCCAGCACAGTTAAGGGTTAGGGGTTCTTGGATTGAAGTAAAGAATTGGCATTTTCTTGTTAACTTTGTTTTATCTATTTTGAACATTTTTTACCATTTTTCTCCAATAATCTTTTAGTGGGACTTGGCTTTGTGGATAGAATTACCTCAAGAAGTCATGAAAGGGAAAGAAGAGGAGTCTGAAAACCAATGTCACATGTGGATTGGATGCTTATCTTGTGAATGATTTTTGGATCTTCTACTGTTGGTTAGTTATTATATGAGCAATTTGTTGTCAAATTCCCTTCTCCCCATGGGATATGGGTACCGCCAAGTTCCAGCCTTGTGCTCAACAAAATTTTTTTACCTCATATATCATTTAATTTACTCATAATTTTCTCGGGATATAAGGTGTTGTTCAAGATATTTTCCAATCCCCAAAAAGAAAAGCGAAAGAATTGATTATTTAGTATTCAAAGGTGGTGGTATCTTTCTGGGGGCGAAAAAGGCCAGTAAAACGAACCGGGTGAAGGATAGGACAAAGAGTTGAGGACCACTCCCCATTTGAAGAACATTGTCTCTATCGATGCAGTGCGAGAGACCAAGAGTTTGATTATTCCCTCGTTCGGACGTGTTTCCTCATTTTACTCTTTGGCTGTGACTTGTGGTCTGTCCATACTCCCCATCAGTTTTGAGTTTATATCATAACATGGTTGAGCTTTGATAGTAATATAATGTTTACAAACATGTTATTTTCTTGTTAGTTTATTATATGCATGAGAAGTGTTGGTGAGTGTTAAATAGATTAATGTGAATGCCTTTGTCTGCTCAGAAGTGTTAGTTTTTTTGGGTCTACTGTTGCCAGGTTTTGACATCTAAGTTTTTAAATAGTGGTAACATAAGGATTTAGCCCAGCATAGAAAAGTTGCATGTGTAGATAGAGATTTAGAGATTCCCCTTGTTCATTTTGCTCTTTGTCTTTCATCCTTTTTCTTATCTTAGCTACAAGTTAAGATTGGGACAATACTCAAGAAATAGGAGATGCCAAGAAAATGGGAACGAGAGAAAAAGTCAGATTCAACGTTAGAACTTGTAAATATAATGAGAACATGGATAATAAATATTGAATTTGTATTTAATGTATTGATAATATATAGCTTTTATTCACTGTCAAGATATCAAATAATGTCACCTCATTACAAATAAATTTAAAAATTTTGAAGGATTTAAAAATAAATATTACTATTTCATAAAAAAGGAATAGAAACAAATTTTTTCTCTCTCAATAGCTCCCTCTCACCTAATCTCTCTTTCTTCTCCACCTGTTCTTCCTCCCTTAACAACAAGAAATCCAAAACTCTAAGGTTTTAATTTTGATATTTAAAAATAATATTTATTTCACTCTTTTTCTTAATCTATTTTTTCTTTTCCAACATTTATAATCTCCTATTTGATTAATAAAAGAGAATTTAATTTGAACTCAAGTTTAAACTTGACACCATGATTTTAAAATTTATGGTCTGTTAATTTTGATTTTAGAAAATAATGATTTAACTTTGCTTGTTGCCTTTTAGTTTAATTGATTGATATGTCTTGCTGCCCTGTAATTATTGCAAGGAAAAAAAATTAGATGGTTGGGCTTGTATTTTTGTTCACTCATGTTTCCCTTGACCAGGGCTCAGTAGATTTTATTTATTGATTAGGATATGAAGATTTTTTTAGAATCAAAGAGCATAGACAAAAACCATTCAATGAATTTTTGTTTTGAAAGTCTAAGCATTCAATGAAATCTTATCAACTTTTTCACTATGGAGAGTGCTGCCATTACACAAGCAGCAAAAACGCCCTCTCAGAACCCAGACCTTCCTAACCCATGTCCATTAAGTCATGCTAAGACTTGCCTAATCTTTTTTACTCTTAAAGGTTACAAAATTTTACCAAATTTGTTCATGATGGAAAAATAAAAAGATGAGAAGAAGATGATGGAGTTGGAGAGAATAAAAGAAGAGGAGAACAAGAAAAACATTGAGAGGGAGTTGGAGAGACAAAAAATATATTATTTATGTACTTTTTAAAAAAATTATTAATATTTAATTTTATCTTATATATATATTTTAAAAAAATTAATTTTTATTTTTAAGTCTTTAAAAATTTCTAATTTTACTACATTAATGAAATGATACATTTTGATGATTTGATAATATATAAAAACTATACAATGTCAATGTATCAAATATAAATCCATAAATATTTGTTTCTTTGAGTTTCTCTTATTTGATTCTTTTACTTATTTTTTTAATTTTTATAAAATAAATGATAAAAATGAAAATATTAACTAAATGAAAACTTTAATTTTTCTTTTGTTTTGGACGTTGGCTCTTGAGACCTTTATATGTCAAAATACTTACAGTAGGAAATGGGCTTCTGCTCCAATGAGCTTTAGCCAGCTAAAATTATGGGCCCATTTAGAGAAGAACATTGAGAGAAGTGGGCCAAGTGGCTCATTAAAACGATATATTCAAAATTTTACTAATTTTGAAGTTAAACTAAAAATAAAAAATAAAAAAGGTTGACATATTTTTAACCTTAGTTTTTTAATCCAGATTCCGCGCCGTCGACTTCGTTAGTATAAGTATGTATTTAGCCTGGCATAAGTCGCCCTTATACAACTTGCATGAACTGTATTAATTAAACAATAGACTGAATAAATTGATTAACTTTTTTTTTTAATTTTTCTCCTTTGGATTATATCTCTATGTATAATGCATTCCCTACAAAGGCAGATATGCCCCAACAAAGACAATTTTTACTTGGACAAACATTGTTCAACGCCCGACCCAAAACAAATTAGAGAACAACAAAACTTCTTATACAAATCATTCCCATAAAGTTTGAAGGAAAATGCTAAAATACAATATGGCATGTGACTAAATGACATGAGATTTTAATACTATAAAATTGGAAGTTTCTATGACAGTTGTAAATCGAAACTTGTTATTGACCAAAACAAAATAAAAAGGTTAAAGCAAAATGAAACACGCATTTTAATCAGAGTAGAAGCCTCTTTTCTTTATATTTATACATATATATATTTTATATATAATAAGAAAACAACAATAGATCATTTCTAAGGGAAAGAATATCGTAAAACCGAAGAAATCATGAAATTTCCGGACAAGGAAATACAATTACGATCCTCTTCATTTCGTTAATAATGAAATGAATGGAAAGCAAGGTTATAGACGTAATTTTACTCCACGTCGACCACGGTCCATGACCTTCCCCAGGTCCGAGACGGAAACGGGATGTTCTTTTCGCCGTTTCAACATTTGTCTACAGTCAACACGTCACACGAAATTGAAAATTACATATAAGAAAAAAGAAAAAGAATATTTCTTAACAATAATTTCCCTTTCGCCCTTTTTAATTTTTTTTCTTAATAATTAACTTCTAATTGAAGAAAGAAAAAGAAAGGGAAAATAAAAGCTCCATTTCCTTCCTCCTCTCTTTTTCCCTTTCTTTCTGTTCTGATTACTCCACGATCTCTATCTCTCCGGTTCTCCTTTTTACTGGATCGGTTAATCGGAGATTTTGAAAGACGATGTCGTATTCAGATTCCGACTCTTCCTCTGGCGCCGGCGACTACAAGAATTTCAGGCAAATCAGCCGTGAAAGTAACTATTCTCTTCTCTCTTTCTCTCTTTGCTTTAAGTTTCTTGTTCAATCTGGATTAAATTTAATTAATATTCCTCTAATCATTTTGATACTGATCTATCTCGTTTGATAATCGTTAGTAATTCTTTGAAGTTAATCGTGAAATTCAACTGAATAAATTCGTGATTAAGTTGTCAGGTAAGTTGATAATATTCTCAACGATTATTTCAGCAACTAACATTGTCAGACTCGACTGAAGTTTATGCTTTTTAGGAAGACTCTACTTTTTGATAAGAAATTTACTTCAAAAGGAAGAAGGCGAGAAAACGATAAATGTGATCTTTCCATAACTAATCTGCATGAGTGATTGTATTTTTTACATTTTTTTATTTTGTGCACAAAACACGACTGACAAAATGCGAATCACCTCAACATTCAACAATGCTAACTGACAAACCAAAATCAGTTCTAAGACTGTGTTTCATGCTGCATTAGTTGCATCTTCCTTTTTGTCGATTAGAACTATTGTAAGAATGACATTTCTGATGACTAGAAGAGAAACTTTTTGCATGAGCTATAGTTGATTATACTGTATAGGACTTTCTCGTTTGCTTTCTGCTATGAAATTGTCCATAATAGGAATGAGAAATATGAAGAAAAAGAAGAAGTTAAAAACAGTTGCGAATTGTGCTTATTGTGAAAGGTTAGGGATCTTTTGACTAGTGTAATCAAGGTGTGCAAGGTGCTGGACGGTAAGACCTTGTCACTTCCCTTAGGCAAGGTGGCTTTAGTAAGGCACACAAGTTTGATACCTAAGGCTTCATCTATTGTTTACTATACCCCTTTTTTTTTTTTGGTTATTTATTAAAACCAAGGTTATCTTCTTACATGGAGTTTGGTTTTATTTTTTATCAATATTTATATGTATCTATCTGGCATGATCTTGTTGCTGACTGATTTTGGGTGGTTGAACTGATTTAATGATATATATTGCATGTATTAGGATTATTATATGAAATGCTTCGTTCAGCGAAAACGAGGGACTCAAAATCAACTTGGAAGGTATGTTGATCATGTTGTGATTTTATTTTTTGTTATCTATTGGCTGGCTTCTGTTCTGTTTGTATTGTTTATCAGTTGCTAGAAATTCTGTTCTTATTTCTCATGTTGTTCAATCTTCTAAGTAGGTGCTCATCATGGACAAAGTTACAGTTAAGATAATGTCTTACTCTTGTAAGATGGCCGACATCACATCAGAAGGAGTTTCTTGTAAGCTGAGCTTCATATTTTATCTTTTATTTTGTCTACTGTTGCGTAACAATTGATCTAACGGGGCGGAGAATGAAATAATGAATAAGCTGAACCAGAGACATCATCATCTTAAATTTTGAAGGATCTTTCTTTTTTTCTTTTCTGTAAGTTTAGTGATTCTGGTTTTGTTCTGCAGTGGTAGAAGACATATACAGACGTAGGCAGCCATTGCCATCAATGGATGCTATATACTTTATTCAACCAACCAAAGAGAAGTAATATATCTTCCCTTTAATGAGTTTCACTTATTAAGTTACTCTTTAGCTGTGGAGGTATTTTCCCTTTTGGGCTGGGGTTTCGTGTAGGGATTGCATTGTATTCTTTTGTTTTTTTTAATCTTTTCTCGTACTTATTTTGTATTTACAGGAGCATAAAAAATCATCCACTTTTCAGCAGTTGCAGACACCATGTTGAGCATTTTCCCTTGTTATGCATACATTTATAACTTTTCTACCTATTTCTTAGATGACCTCAAGTCATACTTCCAATATCAGAAATTAAGCTCATTGAAGCTTTATTTTATTCTGCTTTTTACTAAATTCCCATTTAGTGTAGATGTATGGATTAATATATGTTTTTTGCACAAGATGTAGTTCTGTTAGTCAGTTTCAAAGGAATCATTTGTGTCATATGTATATGCTATAATGTCAGATAATCCTATTTCTCTTGTGGTTTTTCCTCTCACCCTTTATATCTTCACTTATTTACTTTTGCAGTGTTGTTATGTTCTTGTCAGACATGTCTGGAAGGACACCCTTATATAAGAAGTATGTGAAAGACTTTTACTTAGTATTTGTGTGGTTATACCTTCTGAATTCAGAGTATATTACAGCTTCTGATATGTATATGTTTTTATTTGGTATGTGGAAGGGCATTTGTTTACTTCAGTTCACCTATTTCAAGAGAATTGGTTGCTTATATAAAGAAGGATTCAAGTGTCTTGCCTCGCATAGGTGCATTGAGTGAGGTGGGTTTGCTTGCTATGGTACTTGTTTATTATTTGACTTGTGGTGAATTTATTTGTTGATTGGCCATTGTGCTTGAAGCAATCTGCATCCTACAAATTACTCACAATGTTTTCTCTTTTCCCTTTCTATCTGTCTTTTTTATTATTATTATTATTATTATTATTGAATTTTCAGTGGGTGCTGATTTTTTTTTTTTTTTGTGTTGGCATATGTAGATGAACTTGGAGTACTTTGCAATAGACAGCCAGGTATATGAGTTCATATAACCATTCATGTTTCCTATCTTGGGAAGAAGATTTGAGTTTTAAGCTAGGTTTCTCATGGCATATGATCAAGCTTATATGTTTCTTTATCTCTATCTAGTTTGAGCTGATATGACAAACTTTGTCTGATTATTGTTTTTTCCAATTGATGGTAATGGCTTATCAGCACTGTTATTATGTTCACTTTGATTTTTATCACCACAGGGTTTCATCACTGATAATGGGAAGGCTCTAGAGGACCTTTTCGGTGATGAGGAAAACACTCGCAAAGGTGATGCGTGTTTGAATGTGATGGCCACCCGCATTGCTACAGTTTTTGCTTCATTAAGGGTATATGCCACGGTTTTTGAATCTTTATTCTTTAATGTATTGAAAAGTTTCTGAGATGTGTTTATTTGTCAGGAGTTTCCTTTGGTGCGCTACCGGGCTGCCAGGTCTCTTGATCCAATGACCATGACTACTTTCCGTGATCTAATTCCTACCAAGCTTGCAGCTGGAATCTGGAATTGTCTTATGAAATATAAATCAAATCCTAACTTCCCTCAGAAGGAAACATGCGAGTTGCTCATTCTCGATAGATCTATAGATCAGGTTTGCATGTTAATGTTGGTTGTAAGCTAATGAAATGTGCATTGCATACTTGTCCAATTTGCTTACGATAAATGGATAAATTACATATCTAGATTGCTCCTGTCATACATGAGTGGACTTACGATGCCATGTGCCATGATTTACTGAATATGGAGGGGAATAAATATGTGCATGAGGTATGTTCCGTCGTTAGATTATTTGTGTTCTCTTGAATTCACTGCAATTTTTTTTTTGTATATTAAGCAAATATACTGTATAGGTTCCAAGCAAAACAGGAGACCCTCCTGAGAAAAAGGAGGTTCTTTTGGAGGAGCATGATCCAATATGGTTGGAGCTTCGCCATGCACATATAGCAGATGTAAGTATGGTGCTTTTATACCTTTTATACACAGAAGTAATTCTATGTTGTTCTGAATCTTCATTTCCCTTACCCATGTTGGACTCTTATCAGACATGTCAAATTGGATGTGGATATGAGGTCTTGACTGCCAAATATAAGGAAAAAATTCAACAAAATTGAATGCATCTATGTCAGACCCATACCCATGTCCAGTACTCCTGAATCTGAGCAAAATAGCAATTAGTATTGAATGCTAATTGACCCTTGGGTGTATTCTTAGGCTAGTGTACGGTTGCATGATAAGATGACCAATTTCGTATCAAAGAATAAAGCTGCACAACTTCAACATGGTTCAAGGTTGGTGTAAATGTTGTTTTTACTTTACTTTATTCATGATATGCATGAAAGTTCTAGGGAATATACGGTCTTCTCACCTTGCACCTTCTGATTGTTTCATCAATGTTGTTAAAATGAAAAAGTTATTCATCATTTGATCCATTTTGTAGAAAATTATTTCAACTGATTTTGAAACTTTATCATATGGTTCTGTGATTCATTATTTAATTATGGAATTGCCAAGTAGTTACTGATACTGAAATGCAACTGCTGAAAGATTGAGTGAAATATTTTACATATGATGAAGCTATATATGTTGTGCCTAGTGAATGTATTTGGATTTTTAACTATGTCACCAATCCCTTCTCTCACCTTAAAATTCAACATATTTGTAGAGATGGCGGTGAACTTTCAACAAGGGAGTTGCAAAAAATGGTTCAAGCATTGCCACAATACAGTGAACAAATTGACAAGCTCTCCCTTCACGTAGAGGTTAGCCTCTTGTCTGTGTTAAAGCATGAAATTATTTGCCACAGATTTCCATCTTCAACCCCCTGTTGCAAAGAGAAGAAGCTATCTATTTTTGTTATTCTTCTCTATGG
The DNA here is from genome assembly GCF_002168275.2 of Theobroma umbraticum. Classification (NCBI taxonomy): domain Eukaryota; kingdom Viridiplantae; phylum Streptophyta; class Magnoliopsida; order Malvales; family Malvaceae; genus Theobroma; species Theobroma umbraticum. The sequence goes on along the minus strand of NW_018397254.1, from coordinate 2,800,517 downwards.
TACCGGCCTTTTTTATTCCTTTGAATGATCAGATTCTTTGCCATACTTTCATTTAATTTCTAGATGCTACTTTTTGATACTTATGCTTAGCTTTGTAGCACCATTATTACTATTATATTATATTTCCTCAGTCTGATATCCAATTTTCATTAAATCATAATAAGTGAAGCAAACATTTTAAATGTTTGGATGATTCATGGGAATCTTCAATTTTTTTTTTTGTTCAAGCTCTGCATGTTTTATCAGACTGATACTATCTCTTTCTGTTGACATGAATAGACACTTAACTTATAATTTACCTTACATTCATGTCTAAAAGCAGCCAATGTTTGCCTAAATAAGATGGAGGTTAATGTTTCAATCTTCATGTGTTAAATATCCAATTTCAGATGTATGAACTATGATATTTGATAGCTGAAAGAAATGTACCTGATTATCAAAGATATATTATAGGCTCCATTACTTCATGCAGATTTGGTTTTATAATTGCAGATTGCTGAAAAAATCAACAGAATGATCAGGGATCAAGGGCTTCGAGAGCTTGGGCAACTGGAGCAAGACCTTGTTTTTGGTGATTTAGGAATGAAGGATGTAATTAAATTTTTGACTACAAATGAGGTAAGAAATTTCACTAGTATAAATGGATATATTCTACTTTGTCAATGTTTCTAAAAACTATAAATACCACTTTTTGCAGGAAGCATCTCGTGAAAATAAGTTGCGCTTGTTAATGATTCTTGCAGCCATTTACCCTGAGAAGTTTGAGGGCGAGAAGGGTCTTAATTTGATGAAGGTTGCTGCATTTTATCTCGTTTTTTCCTTTCTGTTTCATCCCTTCCCTTCCTTCCTCCCTTCCTACTCCTACAGGATTACAACACTGTTCTTTTCCTTTAGGGATTTGAGTTCAAGCAGGTTTCTAATTATGTTTCTCCAAACTGATGCTTTAATTTCTTTCAGTTAGCAAAATTACCACCTGACGATATGAATGCTGTGAATAATATGAGATTGCTTGCGCCATCATCAGATGCCAAAAAAAGTTCAGCAGGGGCTTTTTCTTTGAAGTTTGATATTCATAAGGTAAATATTTTTCTAGTTCAAAATCTGCTTATGATGGTTGATCTGGTGTTGCTATTTGCTAATAAACATGGGTTCTTTTTCTTCTTTCTCTGCTCTTTTGCTCATGAATCTGCCAGAAGAAGCGCTCAGCTAGGAAAGATCGTAGTGGTGAGCAAGAAACCTGGCAATTATCACGCTTTTACCCTATAATAGAGGTATGTTTAGACTTAGGTTTGTTCTTTAGGGACCATTTTTTTTAATATTGGTGACTGGCATAATATCTGCCCTTTAGAATAACGTAGATGTTATATCTTGTTTTGAACAATTAATGATGTACTATTATTTGATATTTTTGGGGAAGTTCATGTTTTGGAGGCATTGGTGGGAAAACTATCATTTTTTATGTATGCTGGTTTTTGTTTGCGAGAATGATCGAACCTTCTCTTTGTATTTACTTTTATACCAAGTCCAAACCTCCAAAATATTGCATAACAACTAATAGTACATCTCAACTCAACTCAATTAAGTGCTGATTCCAAGTTTTTTTTTATTTTAGGAGGTCTATTATTTTTCATGTATTTCCAAATCTTTAAGCAGTTTTCTTATCTCCTTCTCGGCCCATTAGAGAGTTGACTAAATCTGCATTTAGTTGTAAGTTACTAAGTTACTGCCTTAGGCTGTTAAAAATTTCCTTAGCTTCAACTTAAGAGAATGAGATCTCTGAGTCACTCTTTGTTGATGGCATCTGTTTTTTAACACACAAATCATTGAGCTGATTTTGAAGTGATTCAGGTTTGCATTAGCTTATAGTTTGTATTATTTTGTTAAGGAGAAAGTTTTAGTTTTCAATTAAATATATGTGATAAAAGGCAATTATAAGCCAGGGTAGCAGTGCCATAATCTTTTTCTTAGTCCTGTATTGTTTTTAAATATGACCATGATGTTGGATACTTGAGAAGATACAACAGTACTACATGGAATTTCAAACCAATTTAATATTGCACTTTTTTTTCCTTATTCTTCAACTTTTTGGGTCTTCTAGGGAGTAAAATGAAGCATAGGATTCACTCTTATTGTGAGAAGGATTTTATATTAATTCATTGGTAATAACTAAGCTTCACTGAGTGATTATTATTGCAATTGTCTTGTTATATAGTTACTCCTACATCTTGCAACAACTTATTCAAGAGGTAAAAAGATAGTATTGCAAGTTTGCATCTATCATTATAAGAGTTCTTGGCAGAATGGATTGCTAATACATGTAAATTGTTTTCCATTTTAGGAGCTTGTTGAAAAACTTAGCAAAGGAGAACTATCAAAGGATGATTATCCTTGCATGAATGATCCTAGTCCGACTTTCCATGGCACATCTCAAGCTGCATCTATACATGAAGCTCCAGTTGCTCATTCCATGAGATCGAGGAGGACACCAACGTGGGCTCGGCCTCGGGGCTCAGACGATGGGTATTCAAGGTCCTGACCATATACCTAGCAATTGCCTTTATATTCATTCTCCTCGTGTGCTGTATCAATCAACCATGATGTATGACTGTTTTAATCGATCAATTCCATTGTCAGAACTGGCATGCATTATCCTTGTGCTTTGTTATCCTTTATGCTATTTCAATTTTAATGTTTGTTTTCCCACTTTATCTCAGTGATTCGGTACTAAGACAGGTGTCCAGTGATTTTAAGAAGATGGGCAAACGCATTTTTGTGTTTATTGTAGGTGGAGCTACAAGATCCGAGGTATGAAAATTTTATGATCTGTCTCCAAGACCATGAGATTATGATGATTGCTGTTTCTGATACTTTGATCTCCCGAAATGTTCTTCATGTACAGCTAAGAGTGTGTCACAAGCTTACTGGAAAGTTGAACAGGGAAGTTGTGTTAGGCTCAACAAGTCTAGATGATCCTCCCCAGTTTATCACGGTATTAATTTTTCCAACACCTATGATTTTCTCATTCAACTTTGCAGAATTCTTGGAAAGCTAACTTGGTATTGTCATGATCTGCAGAAACTGAAGCTGCTGACAGCACATGAACTCTCCTTGGATGATCTGCAGATATAAAGCTGGTGGGGTAGGAAGCTCCATCCTGATTTGTAAACATAGATATGTCATTTTATTAATACCCATTTTTTAACATTCAATGGAATATGTCTGCCTCTTGACTGTAGTGGCTATGCCCTTTGTGATCAGCGTCACAATTTTTACCTGGCTCCTCTTTCTGGTTGTGTATTGTAACTGAAGTGCCGGAAGCCACGAAAATTCAGGTGTATAATATTTAGTGTAATTGGTAGGGGAATAACTCACTGGGTTCTGAAATTTGAACATAGTGAAAGCCTTAACTGAATTTTTTATGAAAGCCACCTCTGATGAGAAAAGATTTCTGATGCAGCTAAGGTTCACCTTGAACAAATCTTTGGTACAACCAATGATATGTAGAGATCAACGATTTGTTAAAAGTTTTAACGATTACGGGGACGGCAATGGCTTGCACGTCATCCCAAATACATGGGTTAGTTGGATATAGGTGTGGAATTTAATTCTAATCTAAACCAATGCCTCCATTGGGATTATCAGACTCCTTCCAGGACGAACACTCCGGCGGAGTGGAAAACCTAGAACCTAATTTCGCAGATGTTAATTAACGGCGTAGCTGTTTCTTCATTTGACTGTGCTGGCTTTCTGCCTTTCTCTTCTTAGTTTCACCCACCAGCCTTTTGATGTATGCAATGTATCCATCAACATCGAACTTCCTTTTGCATCCAGCATAGTTCATATAGCGTATTTTCCCAAAAACAGGTCGCTCTCGCCATCCCTGAAGACCCATATGAAAATGAGGCTGGCATGAGAAAATATTTTTATTCATAATCAATTTCTCTTTTTCCAAACAAAGAAACCATGCTTTTCTAATTCCTATTTCTGTTCATTTTCCATATCTACATTAAAGCCTTTTTAACTGCATTGCTTTGATATTTCCGAACCAAATGAAATCTTGTCCAAAGAACCAAAGCTACCTTTACCTATGATAATAATACTCTAATCAACGATAGGACACATAACTAAAACCATAAAGACAAACCTGGTCATGCACGCCACAAATTGACCACATGCAACCAACATAACCATTTGGATCTCTCCCATCTATTTCATACTGCAATAAAGAGTTTCATGTCAATAAAGAAGATGGCACTTTTGTACTAACATCTTGTTAGCAAAATATAGCATTTTACTTGATTTACCTTGTCATTCAGGTGAATGCATATTTCAATGGCCTCTTTAGGTCCCTTTGTCCACTCAAGAATCTTCTTAGCCCAGTACATACTGCTCATGATTTTGAAGTTCTTAACAAGGGGGATTATTATTAACAACAATGCTTAAAGAATATGAGCTACATAAATCAAGCAATGCTTACTTTAGTCATACTGAGAAACCCAGGAAAAACATAAAGACAAATGTTAAGTCTAAAAAAGTGGCTGTTGATTCCTATAAATAACAATGAATGCATTAAAGATGTTTAATTTTCAGGATATGCTGCATGTTTACTCCTCTAATCTGCTTCCCTCAAAATTTATCCAGCCAATTGACTGATTTTGTAGTGCCTTCCAGTTTTATCTTATTATTGGATTCATTGCCAACCCTTATCCATGTCAAATAACAGAAAGCAAGAATGCAAACAACATTCTCAACTTGAAAAGAAGAAAATGTTAAATTCATTGTGAAGTCACTTGCCGCATAAAACCATGCATCTTTCCGAAGTGAACCATCTCCAGCTGCGAAGAATTCCAGAGCTGAAGGTTGTGATACAATAAACAAAAAATTAGATATGACAACAGGGATGAGCAAAGCTAGCTTAGTTGAAGTTCACTTCATGCATCATCTCATAACGCCAAAAAAATGTTCCGCAATATATATATATATATATATATATATGGAAACTTTCAAAGTGAACCATGTAATTCAAAATTTCACCAACAATTTGCTTACAGGATCAGATGTTTGTGCCTTTTCCAATTGCTCCATCCTACACATTCAACAGGCATTTGAGCTTCACTTAGCAAAATAGGGACAATATTGCACTACACAGAATACCACTCACGTGTAAACATGTTCTCGTTTATCAGAGGCATGGTCCATCAAGGTCTTACGTGCCCATTCCCACGCCCCCTCTAATGAATCATAATGAGGCTGATAATAGCAAAAGTTATCAGCAAGTTCTCTGCGAATGATTAACTCCTCTAGAAAGGTATCAACTGCCTTCAGAGTAGTAAGTAGATGAAAAATTAAACCACAGATCAGATATAACAAACAACTAGCGAAACAAAGCCACAGGATGATTTGAGATTCAACTGCAACAAACCTGAGCATGAAGTTTTCGAAATCTACGTGCCTCTAAGGCACATCTCTGTCCAGAAATCTGCCCAAAATGAAGATATGGTGACAGACAAGAGAGAGCTCTGGGTTTTAAAGGAATATTCCGATCTGTAGAATAATTCTTCAACCTTTTTGTCAAGAATCCATCTTTGGTTCCCATCAATACTTCCATTGCTGCAATTTCTCCTGGTTCACACCATTCAATTTCAGGTACTTCTGCCCCTTTCCTAGTCACAGGAAAATCAGCATTACAAACCCAAACAATCTCAACTCAATTCCACCCACATATAGATAAAATATCTGACCTCAAAACATCGGCAATGAGACTGTCCCAATCAATCAACTGATTCATTGCATCCCATTTCTTGTTTGGTGGTTGCAATGTAGGAAAGTCAGTTAAGTACTCGGGAAGCAGTTTATTTATTTTACCCCTTATCGTCTTTGCACTATACTCCAACTTCTGTGATGCAACCCAAACAGGAACTATATTGTGGGCATCAACCTCATGTACGGTCACTGAATCACTCACCTTCTCACAAATTTTATCTTTACATTTTCGAATCTGCCTTAACGGTGAGAAATCTGTAACTAAAAGTGACGCCCCACATTCTTCAAGAAACTTCGGTATTGTTTCTTCAGCCTCTCCCTAAAAATCCAGCATATATAAACAGCTAAGTTTTGGTACCCAGCAGAAAAACAGAGAATTTCACAGGCTTCTATTCTCATTACGCAAGAACAATGCTAATAAAGTCATCCATTTCAGACAATTTTTCGTAAGTTTCATTCAATGAACAATCCCTACACAAACTAAACAAGATTAATAGCATAATTTAACAAATATAACTTTCAAAATTTCACCTTTTCCTTGAACATTCAAACAAATCGGTACCCATAGTTCTAATAAGAGTTTCTTCTTTGTGAACACTTTCTTCTAAAAACGACCATAATTGTAAAACCCAAAGGAAAAAGAGTTAAAAATGCAAATACAATAAAGAGGTTATCTTCAAATGCATACAAAAAAAAAAAACCTTACTTGAAAGAAAAAAAAGGGTATCTGAAGAATGTCTTGAATACTTCTTTGCAGTTCGCTTAAACCTTTCAACATGAACCCTAGTTGCCTTGCTTTAGCCCCCAAGAATTGATCAAAAAGATTGAAAGCTATAGACACAGGCACATTTGCCTTGTTGGCTTGATCAACGGCGTGTATCAAAGCCCAGTTGTCTTTTAACCGTTGATCTCTAAACATCCAGTACACCACGGGACCTTTTTTCAATGACTGTGACCCTTCCTTCAGGACCTGGATCCGACCCAGGGGTAGAGATTTTGGGTCGGTTGATGGTGAAGATAGACAAGCCATGAAGAGGGTGAAGAGAGAGCGAAGCGAACGGCGTTTACTACAGTGCGCCAGAGAGGGGAGGGCACAGGTTAACAAGGCGGGGGTTTGAGGAAGAAGAGAAATTGGAGGGAAGCAGCCAACCAGAAACAGTAGAAGGTTGTGGTTTTCAAATGAGATACGTGGACCAGTTAAAAACTTGACACGTTTCACAAAACCATTTGTTTTTTTATTTTATTTTATGGGTTGTTGTGGTGGCGGCCCAAGAAAGTTCCCTATTCAGTTAGAGCTTCCACTTTACGAGCCTTTGCTTAAAGATGAAGTTTAAAATATTCGTATGGTTTTTGCTCGGAAGACATATCACTACTCGGAAGTGGAGCTCATGTCCAATATGTTTATGTCTGCCCCTCATAACACCCCACAAACGATATGCCAAGGTCCCAAAATCAAATGCACCAACACTACTTTGAATTTCTGAATTTGGGTTCTCTTATCTATTTCTAGTTCATGCATTTTCTTCTCCAGCTAGTAATGGAGTGATCAAACGGATCTTTTCGGCATAAACTCTTCATCTTCAATGAAAGCCATGTCCTTAACTAGCACTGCAATTCTGAATCTGAAGGTTGCTGTAAAAGAATAATGGCGGTACCACTGCCGCAGCAATTAACAAAAGGAATGATACTGCATCGCTGAGCATTGCTTTCACAGCCCCACACATATAGCTCACGGCAATGAAATGAGAGTGAGAGAAATTCATCTGTTTGACTAAATTGCTGCTGGGTGCTCCCAGCTTTGTCTTCATCTTTGTTTAGTTGGCTGGACTTTCGGTTTTTAATGTTGTCACTTGTCATGCATTCAGCTTTGATGTAAGACAGCTTTCAACTTGGGTAAATTGATGAGAAACGATTCAATTTTTCACATGATAACCTATTTTGAAAGATTTTATGAAAGCGGTTAGAGTGTGGGTTTCGATTGTTGACTAAAAAGGCGTATTCATGAATAAAACCTGATTCTTGAGCTTCACCGCTAAAGATCTCATACTTGTAGGTGCCTCCACTTATAGTTAGACATTTAGCTTTCAGTCACTTTCAAATTGCTAGATATTTCTCAAGCTTTTCCACATTTGATCTTCTTGTCGGTTGCACTTGGGCTTGAGAGGTTTTTCAAAATCATTCTTGATTTCTTCGATGAAACGAAGTCATGATTCCTGGATACCATTGACAGTTATTATTTTAGTTTCTGTTCTTTTGGCTGCTTTGCTTTCTGGTTTCTCTTGTTAGATTCATTGTCAGTTTTCCATTGACTAAAAACCCCCACAGTCCTGAATTAATTAGCAGATGATGGATTTATTGACGAGTTCATCTTTCATGATTACCAATTACCTGCAGACCCCGCCCCGCCGATTAAGAGGCAGCACGGAGCGTTGGTGTTACTGTAAAATGTTGGGAGCATTCGAAACTTAAGATTAAGCTGTTGTCTTGTCTGGGGGATTACTTTCACCTCAGAGTTTGCCAGGAAACAGTCAAAAGCTTTTTAGTCCATGGAAGAATTATGAGATTTAGGTAGAATTTTGTCTCCCCTACTTTCCCTGTTGGTGATATTTTCATCAAGCCATTTTAATTTCCGGGTATTGACTTGTTTGAATAGAGACCATTAGAAACTTTGTTCATCTGATATATGTAGGATACAGCCTTCAATGCTCCAAAGACTACACAGCCGCACTTTCTCTGTATTTGTTCATTTGTTTTATACAGAAACGTAATTAGCCATCAATCCAGTTTTTCCCCCGACCGTTATTGACGTCTACCTTGAAGAAAACGAAGTCATAAATCAGAATCCACCACATCTTCTGTGGAATTCCTTAAGAAAGTGAAAGAACGTACTGTACCATTTACGAGGAAAGCAGCAGTACTTGATTCTACTTATTCCCTAGTTGGGCTTTATTCTCGGGTTCCATTATTCATATTTAGGTTAATTCCCTTGCTGTTTTCCTGTCCGATGCCGATAAAACCCCCGAACCTGAAAACAAGGTCACATCATCAAAATTGTCAGGTAAGGTCGTTGCTAAATGACCACTCTGTTGAAACTCTTGAAAGTGCTCCTGCGTCCTGTCACATTTAAACTAGATAGAGATTCTGCTCCCTCTCGTGGTAATCCTAGGGTGTTGAAACCCAAGGCAACCTACCAACACTAAACTACAACGAGTCAAAAATGTTGGGCTTATTATGCTCCTGAAGACAAAAATATGGTGATACAGATAGGTCGTGTTAGTGAGGGTGTTGTTTAATGCATCCTCTTTTGTCTCAATCGCGTTCGAAAGCCAGTCTGCTTGCCGAGAGTAGTATTCACAGTTACTCACAGCTCATAAAACTACAGAATATCAGGAAAACATGAAAGAAAGATTTACATGATACTTCAAACCTTTCATCATAGTCGAAAATCATCAGTATCTCCAAAGAAGAATGACCTTCACGTGTGGCCCCGAAACTGTTTGTGACCAATGACCAAACTAGATGGATATTAGTTTCTCAAGAAGACAGAAGAATATTGCATAATTACATTCTGTTGACAGTAAAATGTGAAATGATCATTTTCTGAACATCTTGAATGACTCAGTCCATCTCAAGTTCAATCTGTTAATTCAAGACCAGCAAACCCTGCTGGAACTGGTCTCCTTCTGCAGCTGCAAGGGCCAGACAGATATTGTTCCATCTCTAAACACCCATATGCTATCTTAAGTAACTCCCAACACAAAATTTGTGGGCCTTGTCTTTTCAAGATTAATCTGTCAATGGAGAAGCTTCCAATGCATTGGCATTTATACAGTGAAGGCCTAAATAACATGAAGCTGAATGTGAACATATAATCTGCATAACTTTTGATTGATTTTACCACCTTCCAAAACTCAATATCTTCTCCAGTTTCTCCCAACAAAAACTTTTTGGTCTGTGGTTGTACGCAAAATAAGATATGTTGGTTGTTGTACTGATAAACGAAGACATTAATCTTTACAATCGGCTTTAGCAAGAAATGACTGACATATCTCAGCTGGAAAGATGCCCTGAGTCATAGATTTAAAAGCATAGATGTCAAGCTTCAGAGTTGTTGTGACTCAAATCCGAAGGACATAAAGTAATAGTAAAAAGAAAAGAAAAAGAACCCACATAAAGAGAATTATTGACTTCCAGCAAAGAATATTAAGCATCGCATCCTAACAAGTTGAGCAAACCAGAAGCAATGTCTTCGAGGAAAAACCAACTACTAGTATCCCACTTTTTCCCATAAACCAAACAAGTCAAAAAAAAAAAGGGGGAAATTAGTGGCAATGGTTGGCAGTCTTTTTAGAATATAATATTGAAAGCTTCTCCTTGTTACGTCTGCTGGTTGCTTCTGCCCCATGTGAGGACATGAAGCTTTCATGGCTTTTTTGTTTTATTTTAATTTTTAACTTTCAAAAAGTGAGCTCATGATTAAAGAATTTGACCCTCATGATACACATTTTGTCCTTAAATTCCAAGTCACGAAACTTTGTTTTCAAATTAAATATGATATTCTGATGGTTAGATTATGAGAACAAAAGGGCCCTCCCTTTTTTTTTCTTCCTTCTCTTTTATGCACAAACAAACCATTATAATACTCACCCCTTTCAATCTCTTGTCCATGTCTAATTTAGCATTCGTTTGGCCCTCGACTATAATCATTTTTGAATTATTCTTCTAAATTTTCAAAAGGAGAATTCATGAATCATGGGAAAACCCAATTTCAGTGCCCCAATCAACGCATAAATTTTTACCCACATCACAAAAGTCTGCTTAATCATTGGAAAAGTATTTCCATATGATTTAAATTTCCATTTTTTGTGCCAAACATGGAAATTTGAGTAATTTTTACATGAACTCCACATATTATTTCTTCACTAAGTTTAACTGAAAGCACATAGTTTGCCTTGATTGCTAGCTGTTATTGTACTTATCAAACCGGGTTTAATGCCGATGACATATTATTATATATGCTAATTCACTTTGCTTGTATGCTAATCTTCTTTTTATTTTATTACTATTAAAATTTAAAAGGTATTTTTTAATTGCTACAAGTTGCCTAATCTAAAAGAGTATATAACTAAAAGAAATCAAATCAATTCCAATAGAGCAGAAGAATCCATAAGAATCTCCTACACATTTTGTGGCTTAACTATATCCGCCACTTTCACCAAATAAATTAATGGTTTTTTTTTCATTTTTTTAATCCTTTTCATTTTAAAATTCTGCACCTCATACTTTCTTTTTGTTTGTGTCTAGTCACATGTAACACATTATTAGTAAATAAATTACCCCCAATTGGTGTAATGCGGAGATATTAAAAAAAAAAAAAGAAAGAAAATGAAATGACTTAAAAGTAATTAAGCCAATCTAATCAAATTTCTTTTGATGTAAGCAATCCAATGAACTAGGAATATACGTACCCACCAAATCTTATTTTCGAGATTTTATACAGTACTTAGCAATGATCAATGGTTCACCTCTTTGTCACAACCTGGCACCCGGCATATCCATCTCTATGAAATGACGAATCTACCCTTGTAAAAGGAATTTCGACTTGATATACAAAGGGTAGCTTCGACTATTGGGTGCTTTAACATTTTAAGGGATATATAGGTCTAAGTCTATGGAAAATCATGGGTCCCCAAATCCTAGCCCTTAATGGAATTTGTATATATAGGCACCCATACAAATAATTATACTCTTTAAAGGAGGAATAATCAAATGAAAGCAACATTGACCGCTTGAAAAGTAGGGGAAAAAAAAGATAAAGAAAAATGTAAAATAAGGGGTTCTCAATCAATTATGCTAATTGAGATTTGCCCCACCAACAAAGCCAAAACCAAGCACTTTTCAACACACCCCATTAAACAAGGTCATGGAACCCCACTTTCCTAGCTACTATTAACTAAATTGAAACTATTCTTTTTCTTTTTTCTTATTTTTTTATTTAATATTTGAATTTTTATGGACCGTTTTCCGTGAACCAATTAATTATAGTAGCTCGCTTAATGAAGCTAAAACTAAAATTAATTGAAACAAAATACCTATCGTACATATATTTATATTTATATTTAATTAATTAATGTTGTACAACTAATTAAGTAATTATGGACCACAAGGAGACGGTTAGGAAATTTAATTAAAATGGAAATAAGTGGCAAAAAAGGGCAACGATCCCGTTCGTTGTAGTTTTAACTGAAAACTCCTTTCTTGTTTGCGGTATAAACAACTCCAATCCACCATGTGATATGAGTATTGTGGGAGTAGATTCCAAACTTGGAACCCGTCGGATGCTAACACGTGCTGCTTTGTTTATACACGTGGGTAATCAATACGTGTGACACGCCGAAATGTAATAATAATAATAATAATATTTACAAAAGTCGTTAAGGTTAAATGTAATGGTTGAAACGATTGTCCCCGTGAAACTACTTGAGATACTTGGTCTCATACGTTAGGGACAGAATGATGAGTCTCTTTAGTTTTAGCACATTCAAGATAATCAACAATATTCTCTTTGAAATCATTCTTGTTTTCTTCACCTAATTAATTAAAAGCCCCCTTGAACGACTTGTTTCCTTAACCGCACATGATTTCAATCTAACTTCTACCTTTTGCGCAAAATAAACGGCATTCGCAAAATTAGGTATTCTCTTCGTACCATGTACCATGTACCATGTAAGTGAATAAAAGTTTTTTATGCGTATTTAATGCTTTACGTGTTTCATTAATTTTTTTATTAAATTTTTATAATTTTATATTACGTATTTAATAAATTTTTATATTCAATTTATTTTTATTTTAAATTTTTTATTTTAATATTTAAATTTTTAATTTTTAATTAATAATACAAATTTAGATACATGACATAAAATTACAAGAAAAATTCCGAATGAAACATCAAAGTAATTGTAATTTTTTTGTGATGCATGTAGCAAAATCTCTACACTTAAATGATATTCATTATTTTTCACATACATACATTATGTGTGTGTATATATATTATAATTGAAAAAAAAGATTTAAATTGTACACACTAAACAGGAAGATAATATATTAATGAATGAACTAAATATTAGAGTGTTGTATTTTGTGTGTGTATATATATATATATATATATATGATAAACATTAAATATTCAATTTATAAAATACATAATATATTTGTTTTTAAAGTCTATACTATTATTTTGTCATTATTTGTATCTTTTCTTTTCAAATTTTAAATCATTTTACACAATATTATATAAAGCACTTAGTAATCTTGATCACAAATATGTCAAAAAAAAATTAGCCAATTTCGTCGTATTTAAAAAATGCTCGAGGTAATTATAAGTATTTTATAATTAAAATTAAATAAAAAATATTTGAAAAACTCAAAAACAATTGAGAATAATTCATGATAGTAAAAGTGACGTAAGGTTTTCTAAGAAAGCGTTACGTCAAGAGTACGGACATTGACCAATGAGATCCAATTCCCATGAATCATCATCCAAACACAGTAATTGACCACGTGACCAACTAAAAGAATATATTCAAGTCTTTTTTTAGTTGCGTCAAGGTTGTAATTGTCAGTTTCGACTTTGTCTGAACCCTCCCCACCCTCGACTCTCCCCTCTCTCTCTCCACCCCCTTGGTTTTGATTTTGCCAAGGCACTACCAGACAAACAACAAGAAACGACCGACGGAGACTCCCATTTTTTTTTTTTTACTAAAACGTCCCTCCGGACTCCTAACCCATCTGGGGGTTGGGGTGGGGGCCCCCCGCTTTAGGCTATTGTGCCGACAGTCAATATCTGATGTTAATTGTATCATCAAAACCGTACACGTGGCCCCATCCAAGCCTGAACGGCATTGATGCTGCTCATCTCTCATCACCAGTTCGGGTTTGCCGAAATCATGATGGTTCGAATCAAAGACATGATTGTGTTTGCCCATGGACCCTACCGTACGAATGGGAGCATTATGCAATGCCCATGATTGTGACACGTGCCTCGTTTGCCGAACCCCCTAATTATGCGCAACACAAACCAAAGCTTATTGCCCAGTTGTATTTCCATTAAAACACAGCGTTTTTGTCCTTGATTTTGAGTGTGACAAATTGTACCACCACCGGTTTGATTCATTTTATGTTGAGTAATTTTGTGGTCCAAAATTCTGGCACCAATTTGGGACAAGAAATTTTGCTCTTCCTCTTACCCCTTTTTTTTTTTTTTTTGCTTTTAAAATAGTACATAATTGATTAGTGTGAGTTGTTTATGATGTGACACGTATTATTTTAATGCCTAAATTTTCAAAAGGTTTTAGTACGTGTGTTTCCAATTGGATAATTGAGATCTAAGAGTTGACAACTTACAGTTTGTTTTAAAGAGTGTGAGCTGTGATTCAGAACTAAAACTTACTAAGCTTTGAAAAACATGTCATACTCATTTAACGGGCTTGGGTACATCTCTCCCATTAGTTAATCTTATATTACCACATTAATTTGCCCTATTTTCTTTTCTTTTGTTTTTTAAAAGGAAGGAAAACTTCTCCTTTCCTAATGCTTTAATTCTTGGAAGTTTTGCTTAGAATACAAATGATAAATATGGGTTTTCTTTTTTTCTTTTTGAATTTCCAGAGTGTTTGACTTTTGTGGGTTGAAAATATGAAATGACTGAGCACTTTTTTATTGTTGATGTAATGTAATATCGGTGATCTTGACCTTTCTTGAATAATGTCATTCCAAAATTTTAGAAATGATAGAAAGTGCAGTCCTTTTATTTTTTTATTTTTGGTTGTAGGGCTTTTTATCATTTGAAAAGAGGGGGAAGAAGCAAGGGTCATAGTTTAGTTGGTACACTTCCATTAGTCCCTTCAATGACTTATTCTTGCCCACTGGCCATGGCTCATTAACAACTGAATTTAAAAATTTCAACACATTTAATTGAATGAATAATGATTTATATAGTATATTATTTACTTATTTTACTCTTCAACACATTTAATTTTAATAATTTTAATTTGTACGATAAGATTTGTTTATAGATTTTAAAATCGAGTCTTGTATTAAAAAACATTTACAAATAAGATTTAGGTGAGAGGGAGAATGTTAACAAATATCATCCCTAATGAATTCTTTGCCACCTTTGAAATTTGTGCATAAATTTGAATCTTATACTTAATACCCATATGTAAATCAATTTTTTTTTTTAAAAAAAATGAAGATTCTAACCATTTCCTTATGAACTTAATATTTAATGAGATTTCAAATGAGAGTATAAGTTCGGACCACAAAAAGCAAGTGATTTTCATATGGTGACAGATAAAGACATAAATTAACCAAAGTTAAGGGTCTGGTAAAAAGAAGCATAAAGAGGTAAGACTTTTTGGCAGCATATAGTGTAAGACACTCTAATTTACTAAAAAATAAAAGGGAGAAACGAGAAAGAATGGTATCCCATGTGAATTAACAGTGAAAGCTATAGTATTTTATATCTTTTTAAACTTCATGGGTGAACTCGATTGGCAGTGAGCTCACTTCTTTGAAACAATATACATATATAGGGTGGTCCATGACCATGCCATCTTTGGTCATAGTAAACATACAAATTTAGACTTTACTAATGCATGGTAAAGCACACATTTTTAGAATATTGAGCATTCACGTTGGTCCCAAGTAGTATTTATATTTAAGAACCCCTCTCTCTCTCTCTCTCTCTCTCTCTCTCTCTACATATATATATATATATATATATATATATTAAGACCTTACTCTCTATGGTATTTGTGACTAAGATTGGAAATATAAAAACAAAATTGCTTTCTAATGCATAGTCAAATTAAGACCAATGCTTTTTCTTTTTTATTTTCAATGCCAATAAATATAGTAACGCATCTTTAGCATGCATGCAAATGTTAATTAGTTCTTAAGTTGTGATTCATTAATTATGCTAATTAGTTATATACTTACCGTCTAGCAAATATATAACTTTATTTTTGAACATGCAATATTGGAATTCATATAAAAATTTTTCTAAGAATACGATCCATGCATGTACTAAGTTCATAGAGAACTTGGTGGAAACTGGTGAAACAGCGAACGGAAGGTCTTATTTTGCATTTTCAAGTTCCATTCTGAGTATAACAACATTAATGAAAAGCACCCAAGACATGGTGATGCAGACAAAAAGGGAGAAATATATCAGACGTTCTATTAATGGAGGTTGCTAGTGAGCATTCAAAGGGCAATGAGAACTTACATGAGTGAAACCAAGAATAAGGGAAAGGAAAAAGAGAGAAAAATAAAAAGTTGTATGATGCGAAGCATTGGAGGAGGCAAAGATTCTTGTATAAAGAGGGTGTCGTCCTATACTAATCATTATATTTCTTTTCCTTTTAACCAAACCAAAATGAGTGGAGTGAAGCATACCATACGCACAGAGAGAGAGAGAGAGAAAAGATTAGTCGCTTAGTTTGGTGAGCAGTCAGCATTAACAAGTATTGCCGACAGGAAATTCTGTCTCTCCACTAAATGAGTCATCAGGAGACCCAAGAGTGGTAAAAAAGAAAAGAAAAGAAAAGAACAACACAAATTCACTCCACTTTTCTACTCTCGTCACGATTTCACCCCTACAGAAAGTTGAATCACCACTTGATATGTATATATATTTTTTAACCTTTTTAACTGTTGGCTGGAGGTGGGTGGGTGCATCTAATTCCATCGAGGCATTGAGCCAAAAGGGAGAGCTCAAAGTTCAAAGTGCTTTTAAAGGGTTTTTTTCTTTTTTAAATATATATATATATATATGATGGAAGGGAAAAGATCAGAAAGGCGATAGTTTCCTGAAATTTCTAGGCCTGGTTTTACCATTAAGGGTTGCAACATACCACAGTGATAGCTTGCTATGATTGGCAGAAAGTGCAATGGTGGATGGCCAGCCATTGTCAAATGACTCCTTATCTGCTTCTCTTTGGATATAACTAGCTACTACTCTGCAATCCATTGCTCTTTTCCTTTTTCGCTTGCTTTTCCTCTTTTTTACTCAAACTGCATGTGTGAATATTTCCCTCCTAGCTTTTCTTTTCTTTTCTTTTCTTTTTTTGTTTTCTAGAACAACGATTTAGAGTTCTATGAATAAATCTTGAATGCTTTGAGTTATCCTATACATGAATAGTCATTATAGAATGGATATATATCAGTAAAAACAAAAGTACTAGTTGTAATTGTAAGAGGTATAGAAGATGGTATATATTAGTCAATTTCTCATTTTACAGTCGTGAAAAATAAATCTGTATCATAGTATAATATTCTGGAACATAAATATGGGAAATACAAATAAATATTGGATAAACAATCAAATAGGAGCAAGAGGAATGAATCATTGGAGTTTAAGGTAGATGAATGTGGGGAAATGCATCAAGAAAAACTTGGAGCAGCTGTTAAGTTGCAGTAGTGTTTTAAAATTGCCGAGGCATCAGGAACCAATGAATCAGTTTGAAATCGTTGTAGGATCACTCTCAAGCATCTTGTGTGCCGCTTCATGCCGACAATCTTCCTTTGCTTTGGGTCCTCTTAAGACCTTTCTCGCAATCATGGGGGGGCATCAGCCAATGACTCTGCATGAACATCATGAGCTTTGGAATGTTTAAAAGATAAGTTACCCCCAAAGATGATTTGATGGGAAAAACCTGATCTCTCTCCTAGACAGCCAAAGCTTGGAAAAAGACTTCCACTTCTTTCATGGTGGGGCTCCACTCCCCCAAAGACACAAAAAACAGGAGAGATAGATGAGATGGAAACAGTTACAAGTGCTCCTCCAGCTAGAAAAGCCCTGGTCTCAGGTCCTTCTGAGGTTGCTGACCCACGTACTGAAATACGGCTAGCCATCCACCCAACCGGCTCAAGGATCCTCTTGCAAAAAGACACATATCTGCCAAAAACTTGGCGTCCTTGGATCCTCCAGGCAAATTCCTCTTTAATCATGGTCCAACAATACTAACGCCCAACCATCTTACGGTGGTCTCTCCAGTCCGACAATATCTTTGTCACATGCTTCTGCCAACAAAAAAAGGACATTTAGCATAATTATCATAAAGCTCATTGCTCAATTCAAAGTTCAACTTACAATAATTGACTCTTTATCGACATACAACTCCAAGTTCTTGAACATATGTTTCAACAGTCCAATGTTCACCAAGAAAGGTAACTTAAATAAACACAACTAAGAAATGAGCCTATCCAAGCATTTCTGATAAAAATGTACTTTAACCTACTAGTTTCAGAGAAGTATAGATTGTACTTGAGATGTGATTTAGGTTCTCAAACTGTCAGAGCGCTTGATTGCATCACAAGTCACAAAAACTAAACACAGTGGATGCACAAAAGGCAGAAATCTTGCCGAGTTTTGGTATCTCCCAAGGTACAGATACAACATGGTCCAGGCAATTACCTGTTTGGGCTGTGAGAAGGAACCTAAACTTGGAACTTCATTCCAACTTCAGTTTGCGGACAGACCCTCTAGATGGGCATACGAAGGACCACCAAGCAGCCAAATGCAAGTACCAAAGACCAGAAATAGTGAAAGGTTTTTCAGCAAAACCTCCCCAATCATTTTACCATACATCAAAGAGCAAATACGTCCAAATTGGACATGTGTGAAATTGCACAAAGAAAGAGGGTTGATCACGCTTGTTTACAAAGGAATTGAGATGATTATGCAAAGAATCCACAATTCCACACTTCAAATAATATTGAAAGCAAGGGACCAGCTGTACATTATATCAATTCCAAATGTTCAGTTGGACTAAATAAAGAAACTATGTAACAAGCTTTTTCAGACAGAAAGGTAATTGTCTTTAGAAGATTAATTACTTCATCAAGAACAATAAAATGGAGAACTGGACTACAAGAGAAATTGCTTTCATGGATTCTTAAGAACACAAATGAGGGCTCATAAGTCTTAAAGCAAGATTGTGAACAGAATAGGGAAAATTCAGTAAATAATGTCATATATACACATGCATTACTGTCCTAAACCTATATCATCAGTTCCTTTAACAAAAAAAAGCACGTGGAAGGTAGAGTACAAGCCAATATCAGAATGTAAGTTTCAAAATTTACTCAAGATAACGCACACACATAGTGCTTAAGTGCTTCCAGGTCAAAAGGATATGACTTGTTTGTAAACCTCTAAAAAATATAGAGTCAAGATATGCTCATAAACCAAAAGAGAAATCATAAATCTTTCCCCTTTATAGATATTATTTTTTAATCAAAAATGCTAGAGGAAAAAAAATTTACAATGTTCTTCCTGTTCTGTAACTTCTATTCATGCAGCATCTCTATCTTTACAAACAAGAAGACTCTTTCTGCCAATCCAAAAGCCCCAAAATCATGGTAGGGTAAAAGATGGGAAAATGCTCAAACTGTGAGGCTGAGCAGTGGTAGGAATACAATATTCAATCCCAATCAATGCCCTTTTCCTCCACCTGACTGTCCCAAAATCTTCTAAAGGGTAAGTAAACTAGTACAAAATGGGAAAAAAAGTAGTAAAACGAATTCAAAAAATCCTACAATTTTCAAATATCTAAGGAAATGGGGAAAAAAGATAAGAAAAGAAAAAACATTACACTGAGGATGTTTCAACAAGAACCTCATTTAGCACATCATCCTCACCGTTTGCCAATGCGAAAAGCTCAGCATCCTTCTCTTCATCGCTGGAAAAATCCCGCCTCTCTAGCTTGGAATGTGCTGCAACAAATATCAACTTTTGAGCCCTGTCCATGCCTACCCTTGAATGCCGTGCATCGATGTGCACCTACCATCTCAACAACGACCAACTGCATTTGAATCCACATGAAGTTGCATGAAGGAAAATAAGCCTAACTGCAACTTTTCCTAGGGACTTGAACTCAGTAAGATGAGTTTCCCAAATAAGCCTACTGCTCTGGGGATTAGCAATTTTCATCTTCCCAGTGACTGGATCTCTCTCCTTCATCTGCACAGCTTGTGCATATACCGGATCAAGCCCTTCTGTTCTCCATTTCATAAGCTCCATAAGAGCAATATGAGCCTCCTCTCTAGATACAAGCCTGGTTATAAGCTTGTCAACATCCTTTTCTTGCTCAAGTGTCAAGCATTTGAATGGGGGAAGGTACTTCCCACTAGTGTCTCTAATCAAATAAAGTGGATCAAGTATATATGCAGCAGCCCAAGCGCGGTGGTAATTCTTCTTGAACCGCCTTTCAATCACTTTCTCCACTTGACCTTCTGCAATGTATGAATATTAGAAACACCAATCTTCACCTTGTTCTAAGATCATCCCAAAGTGGCAGGCATTTCCCAACAGTGGTCTTTTGTCTCTATCTCTTGAGCCATTTCTTTGATCAATTTAACCAATGAATGCACTGCCTCTAAATCATTCCAAAACCCCATATCTCGAATCATCTCTGCAATATCCCTGGCAACTGGATCCTCCATGGATACCATCTTATACGTTTCGTCAAGCAAAAGCAACTGAAGTGCCCGAGCTGAGTTCAATATATCTTCATCATTGTATATACAGGTCCAAAATTCAACCTTCATGGTCGCGCAACGGCACTCTCAATAAATCGGCCTCTCCACACTCCTGCAACTGATACTTTTGGAGCTAATCCGATTTGACTCGCATTATTTATGAAATTTGCAAGCTTCAAGGCGTTCTCTGTCACTGTCTTGAACAAAGGAAGCTCCTTGCTAAAGTCCTTAATCAAACTATTCAAACCCTGAAATTGACAAGAAAGATTAACCATCCAATGATGCTGATTCTCCAAATTCCTCAATGCTTTAGCCTTAAACTTATCAGCAACAATCCCTGCACATTGAAATGACGGCGAGATCAAAATCAGGCGTACCGGCTCGCGCAACACAACGGGCTGGCCTCGCATATAAAGAACACCCTAGACGAAGACGAGAATAGTCGAGGGCCGAAAGTCGGAAGGAGACAGGAAAGAGAAATAGTGGAAGAGCGGAGAGAAAACGAAAAAAAGACAG
This sequence comes from Theobroma umbraticum, assembly GCF_002168275.2. NCBI lineage: Eukaryota > Viridiplantae > Streptophyta > Magnoliopsida > Malvales > Malvaceae > Theobroma > Theobroma umbraticum. The sequence continues at coordinate 2,779,694 of NW_018397254.1, read as the reverse complement.
AGGAGAACAGTTTCTAGCCGAAACGAATTAAAGGAACGGGAGGAAATGCCTATCATCGACAATAAGACGAGAAGGACGAGAAACCACGAGCCTACGCTGCAGCGTTGGAGATGCTAGACGTGACACTTTTCTTGCCTGATCATCACAGTTCGCCGCCCCAATACTCTCTTCCACATATACCCCTGTCAACCACACAGAGCTGTAACTACCTTCTCCCTCTGCATGTCAGATGTATACGTGAGAGCGAGAACACAGAAAGTAGGCATAAGGAAATCATTGGGCTCCTCTACACGCTATTTCTAAGCTACCCATTAGGGAAATTCACCTCTGCTCTTTTCACTCGTTACTCTCACTCTAAGATCTCTAGCTCAGGTATAACGCAGTGCGTCTCTCCCGCTCTCTGATTCGCTACTTCGAGTCTTCATCATACTCATCTGCAAAAATTACGTAACATACTTATAAATTCCTGTCGTGCCCGTTTTCACGCGAGCCGGAGTCTTTCACTCCCCTCACCCTCTAGAATACCTTACACAATTCCATCTTATCTCTGCTTCGATGAGACTCTCGCCCTATTCTCGGCACCGCGATGATGTGTGCTTAACTCTGCGATAGCGTGAGCTATCGGCGGCGGGTGGGCGAAGCCGGCCAATGGGTCGCTCAACGGGCCTTACCATGCAGGCGGGTCCACGCAGCCCCGCGGCCCCGCCGCGTATGCCATCTCCTAGACACAACCCTAGTTGAAGCGTGTCCGGATCCACTACCGTGTCGCCCTGGACAAGAGATTAACAACTCCCTCGCATGACAATATAGAAGGCGATCGTTATATGTTCCACGTTCTATATGGCCAGGTACCCAGCAAGTTCCCTCCTTGAAACTCGGCGGCAACCGACTATTATAGAAAAAGCTCTAAACTTGTGATGTTCAAGACTCGAAAACGAAACACCGACCCACAAGCACTCATAAATACCGATCACTAAAAAAAATCAACTGCACACTCAATGGAGACTTTGCATTACAAGTTGCCCAGGGGTGAAGTTTAGGACTTCTTTAGCCTCTTACACTGATGGTCCAACATAGCCCAAGCACTGGAGCGCCATTGCGCTCGAGATCGCTTCGTTTTTGGCCTCTCCGCTGGCACTGGAGTTTGAGGATGGTAGCGCGAGTTTCGCAAGCCTTGTGTTTAACTCCATATTGCCAAAGTTGCAGCAAAAAATTGTACAAAAGTGGACTCCCTCATCAGCTGAATAATTGCCTTGGAGTGCCAAATCGAGTGAAAATATTCTTCTTGATGAAATTCATCACCACCTTTTGATCATTATGAGGACGCTGAGCCCGCCCGACTATGTACCCGAACTCATGATCCCAAAAGACGTAGACAGCCTAAATCCTCTTTCCTCCCAGACAAAACAAATGCTGCTGATGTTGTGGCACCAAACTTCCACCACTCGCCGTCACAACCGCCCCTGGCGACGGCGAGTAAGACTAACTCTCCGCAAAACCTTGAAGGATCAACATAGCCAACGGAGTAACCTGATAAAGCAAACCCGAGCCTGGACCAAACCCGAACCCGAACCAACAAGGACACCGCCAGTCGCAGTTACACTAACCGAAGAAGAGCTTCGTTTCCTATTACTTTGAGTTGCGGTTGCTGTTGCCACCGTTGTTGGAGATGGAGAAACAGAAGAAATGGGCTTGGCAAGAGAGTTAAAGTTGGGACAAGTTCCCCTCTTTAGATGTTCTGAAGCTGTTCTTGAAGGATTAGAAGCCGAGAAAACGGCGTCGCACAAAGAGCACCGGAGCTTTACAGCTTTGGGGAGTCCGGTATCAGTGTTATGAACGAGCATGGGCTCGAGATGGGCCCAATACCAAGCTCCTTTACCTTTTATTGCCTTGGTTCGAACCATGACTAACCCTCGTACCTTTTGTGGACGGCCTTGGCTGTTAACTCGTCGGCTGAGACTGAGTCCACTGGAGTCGTTGTTGTATTAGTCGTGGCAGCATTGCGGGGGGACTTCAAAAAAAAAAAGGAAAATTTGGCAACTCTTTTTGGAGTTTCAGTGAAAGACTCTGCTTATTGTCTTCGTTGTTGTTGATGTCGTTGTTGTTCTTGTCATCTTTTTTCTTCTCCTTGTTCCCGTGGATTATGTGGACGAAGACGTTCTATGGGTTCTTGCATTTAGCCGGGAAAATCCGCCGGCGCTGGCCGGATCTTGATTTCCCGGCGACTTTCCATGCAGAGTTTTTTTCCCACTTTTTTCTTTGGTTTTTGTTATTGGGTCTTCGGTGTTTTTTTCTAGCAGGAGAAATTTCAAGCGAAGAAAGAGAGAGGAGAGAGAAAAGTAAAATGGGTAGGGTAAGAGAGAAATAAGGGGGACAGGAGAGAGAGGAGGGGTACTGCGCCCGAACGCGCAAACACGCGCCGTCGAGGCGAGCGTGGGGGAGAATGAAGGGGGGAGCATGTTGATGGGAACTGGTGCAATGAGGTAACACCAGAGTCCCACGTACGAAAACATTTACTACCTGACACTGGTTGTCACGAGCAGGTGATTGGAGAGTACACGACACGCGCCTCAAAAGGTTCTAGTTTTGGTATCGTTGTCATGTTTCTGCCTTTAATATTTCTTCTCTTTTTAATTTTTTTCCCCAACCATTTTCTCCTTCGTTTCTCTTTTGTGTTGTTGGGGTCTCGTTTGTCTTGTCTGTTTCCTTCCCTTCCTTTTCTTTTTCTTTAGATTTGGAATTTCAGGATTTTTTTTTTTTAAAAACAAACTCATCTTCTAATTGTTTATTGGTTATTTATGGGTGGGATTTATTTTTCTTTTTTGGCAGACAGAGCAGAGTTGAGTTAAATGGAGTTTCCTTTTGTGACCTGTTGTTCATGTGGTTTTTATCTGAATGTGGACATAAAAAGGGCAACCTAGGAATTTAATGAATCCCCCTCCCTCAACCAGTTCTTCTTGGCCAGTGTTGACCAGAGACATCCAAAAGAAATTGCCTTGAAAAAGTTCACCAAACGGCATATGCAATCAAGCCCATTCTTTTACTAAATTTTAAGTAGAGGAGATACAACTAATAGTTTTTATTCTGATTTGATTTGATTTGATTTTGATTAATTTATCAAATTGGCAGCTACTTAAGACATTGACAAAGATCAAAATAAATTCAGCCATTAAAATTAGCTCTTAATCACAACAATAATCTTCGCCTTCTTCCCAACTAATTGTGTCAAGCTAATCATGGCCAACACATTAATTAATATCATGGACACATCATTTCCTTAGATTGTGATCTAGAGAAAAAAAAATGGTCATTAACCCAAGCAGCTGGCCTTAAAATAAGTATTAGTAACAGCAATGTGATCCATGTACAATATATTTTATGTCCACCCAATTGGCCTATTTGTATTTAAGAACAATTTTTTTAAAAAAAAACTTGCTCTCAAGGGTTGTGGAAAACAAGGGTTTTCCAAATTTAGTTATTACTCTTATATTATCGATCCTTTACATCATAAAAATGAAGATAGAAAATGATTTTTTTTAATTAAAATAGTTCATGATAATATTATATAATCTCAAGAAATTAAAAACGCCCGAAGCTTCTTTAAAATTTTATTCTACTTGATGTAAAATAATCTAGAATTACATCTCTATCTATATAAGAAGAAGAAGAAGAAAATAACATATCTCTTTTGAGTTAGATATTGCAAGTTCAAACTTTCTTTCCAAACATGGAAAAGATTTATTTTGTTTTTCTGTTTATTTTGTCCATTAGTGGGGGGGGGGGGGGGAGAGATTTAAGCTTGTTATTTCTCTTCTAGAACCAAGGTAATTACTAATTAAATCTGGATTATTGGAAGAGCAAGAGTTGATTAAATTGTTAAGAGAAGTTTAGTTGGGATCCTTAAATGGAGCACAAGGTTTTATATCATAGTACTATAAATGAAAGAAATGGTCAGTTTTTAATGCCTTAGTTGTCAATGTCCGTTGAGTCTATTACCATATGTCACCCAACTGTCATCCACCTTATTGTAGGACTGTAGGGTTTTGAACCCATAGACAAGGAAGGTAATCCATATACGCTTGAGCCAACAATTTTGAAATCTACCCCAATTCCCAAAGGAAAACGAAAGGATAGATCATTGATTAAAGATGTACCACCACAAGTTAATAAAAGTTCAATCTTGGCTTGAAGAATAATGACCCCCTCTTTTTTTTTTTTTTTACGAACCAATTCTAAGGATGCAAATGAAAAATTATTAAAGTGACTTTCTACCTAGAAATTCTAGTGCATGCTTCAAAGAGTAAAAAAACTCACAAAACCAATCCATTTTGTTTCCAGTAGTGGGTCTCTCTTTACAAGGACTAGAAAGGGAGGGGTGATTAGAGATTTCACAATTTTAGAAAATGGGGTGTTGGAATTTTTCTAAGTACTGGGTTTTTGAGTTAGATATTGAGGAAAAAGAAGCTCTCAAAGTGTAGGAAATTTGGATGAGATTCCACAAAGGAAAATTCCGGCAAAGCTTGTCGTTGTCAAAACTTTTTTTTAACGCCTACTATATGAGAATTGAAAGCCTCTTTGGAGGTCTTTGTCCCTTGTTCTCTATCTTTCCAACAGCAAAGGAATCAGGTTTATATTTTTAATCATTTTTGCTTCTCTCTGGAATCATCAAACCAACGTATATTTGGGGTGGTTTGAATTGACTTACTGGAGAAACCCCTCCTTAGCAGTTAGCAGATTTGGTGAAAGTCACATGTTCTCTATCAACTTTGCTTGTAATTCGTTAATGAACTGCCTAATGCAATAATCGACATAGACCCTTCCCTTTCTAAATTATTGGAAACACATTTATTCTTTCCCAAAATTTTAAGTTTAATCTGATAAAAAAAAAGGATCCAATTTTATTACTATCTTTAGCATATCGAATGTATCAATGGCTATATACATAGAAGTAATGATGGCCAGACAGGCCTTTAGCTTTTATAAGTATAATTCGAATTGTACAAGAGGATAAAAGCTTATGATGATGATCACTTACAACATATAAGGGATGCATACAAACAAGAAATTAAATCCCAAATTATAAAGTAAAACTACTGTGGACTGTGGAGTAGGCCATGAAAACCACTAGCAGCCTCTCCTCCTTTATTGTATAAAAAGTCAAAGGAAAACCAACACATTGTCGATCGACCCCTCTACATAAAATGATAACAATACCCGTCAACTCAAACCTAATAGTGAGCCTTTTTTCATTTATACTGATGTTCCCATTACCAAACCCACTACACTTATCGTCAAGATTCCAACACATTTGCAGCACAAATTATTAGGGTTGCCATAACTCTTTTAAAAAAACCATGATAATTGTGTCATTTTTCTTATCATCAATTTAAACTTTGAACTGTTAAGAACTGAGTAGTCATACCCTTTTCAGTTTAGCCTTCTGGAGTTCAAAGAACAAGCTAATCTTGAATTCAAAAATCTCAATACTGTCACTTAACAAAGTGAGGGTTGAAGTATATTATTGATCATCTCTAAATGTACTTTCTTTTCTTGTTTTCCTTCTACATGTAATTTGGTCACCAGCAAATTTATCTGTGAGCTGCAGCTAGCCTGCTGTCAAAGATGGGAGAGGAGGTAGTTCGTATGAATGCTAAGTGCTAACCACAAAAATATGATTGACAAACATGGAGGAGTAATGGGTATGATTGCTCCTTTATTCTGGAAAATTAAATTGCTTGATATGGGCAAAAGGCAGAGGCATTCTCTTCTACTGATTCTTTCTACTCATTTGCATCGTATCAGGTGCAACATAGGCTGCTGGTACCATCTTCATTCCAATTCTCTCAAATGTGTAGTACAAGCGAAATTCAACTGAGTAGGCTACTACGGTCATAACTTTACATGATAAAGAATTTCATGTGTATTATTCAAAAAATATCAAATATAATTATAATGATTTTGTTATACATTTTATTTTTTATCAAATTTTTACAAAATCGATTTCATTGTCTTTTTACCTTCATACTTCTCTCGCTTACATTGAATTTACAATCTTAAACTTACTTAAAAAAAGAATCTAATTAAAAAAATTACCTTTGATCTTATTTGTTTTCTAAATTATATCTTATCACCCATCTAAAAAAAATGGAAGCCAAAGACATCTTTGGACATGACTGTCCTTTTAAGGTGCATTGTTTTGCTGCTATTTATTTCCCAACACAGATACCTTTCCTAGATTCCAAGCTTTCGTCGTACATGTTCTACAACCCTTTTCTTCCTGTTGGACTTTCTTTTTTACATCTTATCCATAAAAGGCACACCAAAATTACCCTTTTATTTTTCTTAACAGAAAGGATAAAATTATTTGTTTTGCTGTATTCTCATATTGTATTGAATTTGAAATGCCGAGGGATTATGAGAGACATTATGCATAAAGTAAGATTTTTTAAAAAGGAAGTTAAAACCATATAAGTGAGAATTGAAAATTTATTTATCATTTAACAATCTAAGCAACTCAAATTCATAAACTTTCTAATAATTTATAAATTAGGAAAAATCCATCTCATTAATGAAATTAATTAAATTAGAAGATATCTTTGAAGACTCATTAAAGTGGGATGGCCCTTTGATGTCCACAAACACAAACATATGCCCCAGTTATCATTAAGAACTTCTTTTGTTTGGATGTTTCATGCATGTATATCACAAAATTAGTAATGTTTCCATATTCTCATGTGGACCAAAAGGAATAACCATGGTTGTTTTTATCATGAGGGGTGGGGTGGGACCCGTTCTCTACCCGAGGGCCCATGATTACCCTCGTGATTTAAGCCACGTGTAGGGCATGGATTGATGAAGGTAAAACAATTCCCCAATGATGCCACGAAAAAGAATGCCATAAAGTTTGAGAAATGATGAGAAAAGTCATTTGCAATTTTCCCCGCTTTATAAAAAGGTGGTGGAAGGAGGAGGGTGAAGGGAGAGAGACCTAAAAACATTGAAAGCTGAACCTTGTTTTTGCAAATTACAAACCAGCTGGCTTGATCAACCACATGATTATTGGACCCACCCTTTTGGTGAAACCCTTGTGGTTTTACTCCCACCTGGAGCTCACTCAAACTTGACAAGATTGGACAATGATACATACCAATTCTCCAAGAGCTACAGCTCCTGCTCTTTTTTCTTTGTCTCATACTTCTCCCATGGATGTCGAAATCAGGATTCAACATCTCTCCATTGCTACAATAACATACTTAACTTTTCTTGACTCAACACTTCATTTAATGATAAGTGTACGTATTCTACTATTTACATAATTGAATTCAAATTTTCATTTACGAAAACTAATATATACTTATTGTTGTTGTTTAGGGTTATATATAAAACTTATTGTGACTAGTGCTAAGTCTGAGTTATTGTTCAGTCAATATGGAAGGGCAAGGCATGGAACAAATTACATGACACAATCAATAGAAGGTCACAAGCGAATTTGGTTGAGCAACACAGAATAAATCAATGGTGGTCTCATATATAAAACGATAATGATAGTTAGTTAGTGAGAAATGGTAGGGTCTTGCTCCCCCCCATTATCTTTTAATTAATATTATCCCATACATTTGAATGGAGTTAATTAAAATTGGGATTTAGTTAATAGTAATTGAAGTGGGGATCTTAGATTTATTTTTTAAATCTATTTATGTGGAGTAATTCAAAGTGCACTGTCAGATGAAATAAAACTGTTCAGATTTTTACCATGTATGTACTTTGACATATCATGGGCCATTTACGATCATCACATCAGTATCTCAATCATGTGGCAGAGCCTGGAAAAAGGCTTGGGCTTGATTCACGGCTATGAACAAAACGGAAAATAGTCAACCCTAAGAAAAACCCAATCTCGTTGAAGCCCAATGAGCAATGTATGGATGGTAGAGAGCAGAGACCCAACGTCAGGAACAATTAAGAAGGTTTAATGGGTTGGAAGTTTGGAATGTTTTAGAGTTGACTCAAACTCTCCTCTTACAAAAATGGAAACGCCCACCGTGGGGCTCGAACCCACGACCACAAGGTTAAGAGCCTTGCGCTCTACCGACTGAGCTAGACGGGCGGCTGATGAAGTGCCATCGCCGTATCATTCAGAGATTTGCAACACAAAGGTTCAATAATGAATTACAGCATATAAAATCAACGTACACGACAAGCAAAGATCGTCACCGGGAAAAGGAAAGATCCAAAAAAGTGAAATGAGAGACCCCTTTTCCACTATAAATCAAGACTAGGAGTTTTGGCTACTTTTGAGCTGTTGGGGTATTTGCCTATGCAAAGAAAAGAATGCTAGGAGGCCTGCAATCATCAAACTTCATTTCAACCTTGCATATAAATTTACTCCGTTTCTTCCGCTATCTCAAGAAAATAGCAAGTGCCATAAGATACCAGAGATCAACACATACAGATTCTATACTTTCACCATTTAACTAATTGTGGGACACAAACTGAGAATACACACCATGACTCTGATTTATAGCTTCTTAGTTTAAACAAAAGATGTAAACAGAGGACAGACATTTAACCTAAACAACCATAACTGACATCCCCTCATTCTAACACAATCACATCTGCAAAAGGCCAAGTTAATCTTCATCTGAAACACTTAAGACATCTATTTTTATCACCACTGACAATGATGTCAACTAGAAATCAGATTCTCAAGAGTTTGTCACGAGCGAGAGGTGCGCTCAAGAGAATGGCTCCACTGACGAGGCTATTCAGATTTAAGATCTTGCGTTGGAACGTAGTATGAACCTCCATTCTGGGCACCATTGGTTCTAGAGTCCTCTTTCAACTGAATTACACCAGCAGTGAATAGTTAGCAAAAGCAAAGAAACAGAACTCTCAAGCTGGAAGACATGATATGTGAAGCATATAGTAAGCATGAAAAACATTTGGAAACAACAGAATTAACAGTTTATGCATTGGACATTGTCTATTAATCATTCATGAAGATTGAATTGATGATGCTTTTCTTTCAATCTTATCTTTGGTGAGTAAGATCAAATGCTTAAAGATAAAGATAGTTAACTTTTACCCATATCCTTACTCTTCTCCACGAAGGTTAAATTAGTAACTTCAAGAGTTGGAAATCACTCAGTTAAGACCAACTGACCCAATCACATTCTCTATCAGTATTAGAGTATTTGTATAGATAGTCCCGATTACCCACTTGCAAAACCAAAGTTGTCAAGATAAGATGCCTTGTCAAGTAATAAAGGATACACAACAAAAGAAGTGCAGCAACTTACCTTCCTTAGGACCTTCTTATGGTAGCGATAGCCCTAATCACACAGAAAAGAAAGTTATTGAGGGAAAGAATTATCAGCAGTTAGAATTAAATCAAATTTAAAAAAAGAAGAGTAAAATCATGCATTGTTTCATTACCTTGTCAGTGCCATAGATATAATCACAATAAGTAAACACTGAAGCAAAGTTGCTCTGGCTTTGTCCACCAACATAATGATGGTAATCATGGTAATCTGCACCACCATAAAATGGAATATATCTTGTGGGAGTCCAGGGGAAGTCATACCTGTATTACACAACTTATACTGTGAACTTCCAACTTATACAGCTGAAAGCACTTACTAGCTTCATCCTAAATATTACCAACTGAGCTGCATTAAGACTTAATGCATAAGCTACCACTTCTAAGCATGAAAGTAATAGCTTCTTATTTAATCTGCATGGTTTCTTTGTCAATCAAAATCACTTGCAGCAAATATTCTCAAGAAATATTGCATAATCTGCCCTTATAACCATGCCAGCAGGTCAGACATTTTGCTTTCTTTTGCACTTATGATTAAACCCAACATCCCAACCATTCTAGAACTTTCACTCAATCACTAACTCTAGGCTAACGACTCTTGGGAACCAAAGCTCTCACCCTGATAGTCATTTGTTAAATTCAAAAATTCATGATACCAGGAAAGGAATGAGGATAGGCATCTTAGCTACCCTTTTTTACCAGCATGCAGGCTTTATATTAAAAATAAAACTCTACACTCGCAAAAGATGATCACACTGGGAAAATAACAAAGCAAGTTGCCCTAAAACAATTTGTTCGTCAGAATAGACCAAAAACTAATTTATAACAGATGAAGTAAATATTCAGACATTAGTGGTAGTGGTAGATTGATACGTAACTAGATTATGCAATGTGATATTCTACTTTGTGCTTTGAGCCAGTCAATATTAACAGAAATTCAGGAGTTATCTTCTCCCCATGAAGCTGGACAAAATGACAAACCAGTAGTTTCTGCTTTAGTTATTAACTAAAATAGTTTCCTCACAGAAACTCCTACAATGAGTTCCTATATCAACAGTAATCATAGATATCTTGGGCAGCCCCTTTGTTAACTCAAAAAATAGGAGTAAATGACCACTCTTCATCAAAACATAGTGGTCATTGTTACGCACATAATCCTTTTCAACCATAGCTCACATTTCCTTATCCTCATTTTGATCAATTTATGGACATTATGGGCTTTTTTTTTTTACATTATTTCAGCTGAAACTTAGCCAGCAGACATAATAGCTGTGCGTAAATGTCAAAATCGAGGAGGCAAAATAGAAGCTGCTGTGGCAACAAAACGTGATCCAAATATGAGTTGCTAAGTCAGCATCACACCTAGGTTAATCTCCATGACATGACAAGGGCAAATAGAAAGCAGAAAATTTCCAAGAATATGTGATGATAAGTAATAATCAGAGTTCAAATGCATGCATCTATCCACTGGCAAACTAAAGTCATCCCTTAGTTACTTAAATCTCTAACGCACAGCATTCAGTTATTAAATTTTCAAAATATGAAAAGAAAATCAACATATGTAATAGAAATGGCAACTGATGACAAAATAACCGAGTGGCAGGCAAAGGAAACCATTGAATGAAATCTAATATTTTACTTTTCCCAATTTTAATAATTGAGCAATTTATAATATGCTTAGAGAATCGCATTCCACATTTTAAGCTTTGGTCACGCAATTATAATTAGCTATTTTGATGTGGTAATTAGTAGTAATCCCCTGCAAAAAAGGTTCAACTTATGAAAAGGATGGAGGGGAAAACTAAGGTTTAAAAGAGAGAAGACATGATCCCAGGCCACTTCAAGAAAAAGTTAGCCACTGTTGAAAGATCCTTCAAAAACCCAAGTACTTTGGTGTAGAAAGGAGGAGAGAAAAGAAATGAAAGAAATTCTAAAGTTGGAATCAGTCAGTCACAAGAACTATAAAGGAGAGGGCAGTGAGCAAATTGGGAAAATAAAATAATACAAAAAGGTGTAGCTGTAGCATGCATACCCACTGTGTGTCTCTATTGCTTCAATTTGCCGTAAAGCTATCCACAACCAAAATGTGATCATATGCCCTGGAACAATTGCTGGCCCGAGAAAAGATGGAATGCCGAGGATCAAAACTTCCGCCCAATGCGCATATGGTGCAGCTAACCCAATCGGAGCAGTGTATTCATGGTGAACCCGGTGAATTTTCTCATAGCCCCATTTACCATGCAGGAATCTGTGAATCCAGTAATTGGTATAATCTTCTATCATGAAATATACCCCCAACTGTGCCAGAATCTCCCACGCTGATGGCAACGGCAGCCCCATTCGAATCCCAATCATCTGTCAAGAAAACACAAGCAATCTTAGATAAAGCAAATGATTTAGGAAGATGCTGCTAGGAAAAAACACAAACAAGTAATTGTATAAGTTGCAACAATCTGATTATAGAGTAGAAAATTTCAGAAATGCCTTACAAAGATGTATAAATAAACAGAGAAATCCAAATGTTCAAATCCCCAAGTATCTCAGTAATGAGACTGAGGAATACATGACAAAACCCATACAAATCTTCAAACTCCCTTCACCAGGGAGAAAAACTGCAATGCTTAGCTCAAAGCTTTGGAACTAAAACTGAGCAGTGAACACGATTCTTGTTTTCAATTTTCTGAAAAAGAACTGATCTTACAAAGTCCAATTCTAGTCTGTTACAAAATGCAAATAAACTAATGATTTCCCACTTACAAAGTTCCTCACAAATGACTCACTTACAAAAAAAAAAAGAAAGTGTACTAAAACTGTAAGAAAAAATATACTTATTACGCAACCAAGAACAATTTCCCAGAAAACTAATCAATGCATTTCAAAAAATAAAAATTTCATAATCCACCTTGATGACAATGGAAATCTCATTAAGCCCCACATAAATCTAATTCCCAAAGTTGAAAAAAGTCCCAATATTTACACAATTAAATCCCAAGATTAAATAAATTTCCCACCATCAGTAAATCGCATCCCCAAAAAACTCAAACTTTCACCGAAAATCCCAACTTTACAATCAAAATCAAACGTTTAAAAACAACCCAAGAAGAGAAGTTATAAAAAATCGAAAGATTTTTTACCTTAATTGAAGGATAAGACACTAACTGCAAAGGACCCACAACAAGAACAAACATCCGCATTACATCCTTATAACACCTGAACATGTCAGACAACGACAGCCTCACTTTGGGCTGAATCTTGTACTTATCGAACCCAAAAGATCTCATCATCTCAACAAAAACAAGCGGCACAGGCACCACAGAAAATATCAGAAATAAAAACAAAATATTGTGGCAGTAAAGGTAGTAATCCGATTTTTTAGCCGAATAATTGAACCACAGCGTCTCGGCCACCGTCAGGTTCCGTCCTAGGAATGTGGCAGCCTCCTCGATGGTCTCAAACGGCAACATTTTCAATGTTGTGGCGGCGGCGGCGGCGAATGGTGGAGGAGCGCGTGTGGATTCAATGTAGTCAAACAATGCAAGAACCCGAAAAGGAATCGGATGTACCTTGCATGAACAAAGGAAGAATTGAAGAGCTGAAACTGTACTTACTTATAAATAGCAAAAGGTCAGTAATTTTTCTTCTTTCTTTTATTAGCTTTTATTTTTCTTATCTAAGGTCGTCGTTTATTTGCATGGAGATGCTGAGATAGGTTAAAGCTCTTTCTTTATTAATGTGATGCGATGCCTTTTCCTCTTGGTTTAGTTTTAGATTATTAGCTGCATTTATATTTTATTCACCGAAATTAAGCTCAATAGTAATTATTGCTCATAACTTTCATTTAAAACACACTGTATATATATAATAGTGTGAGTAAAAAATTCCATTTTTTAAATAATACTAACAATTTAACAGTTTTTTCATGAGAATAATAATAATAAATAAATTATTGAAAATAGTGGTGATTTGTTAAGATAATACAACAATTTCTTAAATTTAGTGGCAAAAGTTTTCACTCTTTCTCAAATATTATTCTTTTTATTTTTTATTTTTTAAAAAGAGTTGGAATTCAACTTTTTGGACCAGTCAAAAGCATACAAAATTAAATTTTTTTATAAAAGTAACTATATAAATACAAAATAATATTATGTAATATGATATAATTATTATATTAAAAAAGTTAATTAGTTAAAAAATCAATTTAAAATTAAAGGAAGCGTACAAATTAACTTTCTTTGAATGTTAAGAATGGTGTACTTGAGTTGAGTATTCTTCCACATTTCCTTTTTTTTTTTTTTGTATTTAAGGAGTTGAAAAAACTAATATTTATTTGTAAGAATGCAGGGGATCTGATCCCCATTTCAACGAGTTAGAATAATATTGTCTTCTTCTTCTTCCAGGTGGCGAGATTAGCACGTGACCTGACACATGGCTGGTGGCACTATGCGCTCCATCTTGGGCCAGGAACACGTGATTTTATTTTATTTATTGGTAAAATGATCTTATAATATTTATTTTAAAATTTTATAGTTATATTTATCGCATAAAAAATCCAACATTCCAACCAAACCAAACAACAAAGTTTTATTATTTCTCTATAACAAAATAAAAGCCTAGGAATTTTAATCAAGAGCCAAAAGATAATTGTTTGTCATGCAGAATAGAAATAAATCACTCTTACATAAACTAATTGGGGTTTGTGAGATTCTTTTGATGCATAGAACTTTTTTTTTTTACATAATACTTAAATTAGTTTTTAACTTATTTAAAAAATCAAATAAATTTTTATTTTTTCTTGTATTTAATTAAATTTTTATATTTTTATTTTAAATTAAATATATTTTTATAATTAATAATTAATTAATTATTATTAATCAAAATACTGATTATCATTTTATAGTCACATAATAATAACGTGATATTAATACCAAAAATGAAAAATATCATAAAATCGTGTTATCATACGAAATTAATATGTCGCGTCATCATCAATTGTAATATATTAATATACTATATAATCATTAATTATGATATATTAACATGTTATGTTACATAAAATAATAAATAATATTTTAATTAAATTAATTATTAATTATTTAATTCAAAATAAAAATAAAAATTTATTTCATTCAAAATAAAAGAATAAAGATTTGATTAAATATAATAAAAGCATGAAGTCTTATTTAAAATTTTGAAAATAATTTAAAGTTTTTTTAAATATTATATATTTTTTTCGTATTAAAGATTTCTTTTTGATGTTTCCTTTTGGTTTGAAGGGAGAAAGGAAATGTAATCATCACTATCAAATCTGATTATTTTATTAAATATCATAAAAATTAATATAAAATATCAACTAAAACTAAAAATACGATCAAAACAAATCATATAAACAAAATCCAACAAAATTCTATTAATATAAACATATTTAATAAAATTAAATTTACATCTTAAAACACTCCACCAATGAAATAGTAGCACAGTCGTTGAAATAATGAATTAAGTCACGTTAAATTAAAATCTTTTTGTGTATAAAAAAAAGCTAAAATCTTTTTGTAAAAAATTAAAGTTTAAAAACTATGAGTACGAGAAACGTTGAATAAAATTTTAAAATGGGAATTTAGAGCATTCCAATAAATGGAAAAACATCTTAATTTTGTTTTACTAGCCGTCAGCTTTCTTTTGACTGGGTTTCCAATCAAAATGATGATGATATTATGCCAAACCGAGACCTATGTTGGGGATATTTAGACCCCGTTGATTCCAAACCGATGCATACCTTTGTGGTCCATTGCTAGAAAATAACTCTATCTTTTTAACTGAGTTAGGTTTTAATTTAATTAATTTACCCTCCCCCACCAAAATTATGTTCGGATTT
The DNA here is from genome assembly GCF_002168275.2 of Theobroma umbraticum. Classification (NCBI taxonomy): domain Eukaryota; kingdom Viridiplantae; phylum Streptophyta; class Magnoliopsida; order Malvales; family Malvaceae; genus Theobroma; species Theobroma umbraticum. Next base: position 2,764,503 of record NW_018397254.1, on the reverse strand, counting down.
TAGTTTAGCAGGATTATTATGCCCACCCTCGTTTTAGGACTTGCCCGAATCGTTAATTAAGTAATCAATGTGTTTAATATAGCTTATTTAATTTTAAATGTATTAAACAAATTATATCTTTAACTGAAATTTGAATTTTTGACTTAAACAATTTGAATATCAATGTTGCAGTTTCCTTTACCTACAAATAGTGACAAAATCTAGTATTTCGCTTTGGAGAGAGCGAAGATAATGTCTTTAAAATAGTTATAGCTTAAAAATATAGATATATTTTTTAAAATTTGATTAAGAAAAATGTAAAATTTAAATAGATCCAATTGATACCTTAAACATATGTTGTCATGCTCAACAAAATAATTAAGGTAATATTTATTTGTAAGGTTGTAAATATTTTCAATATTTAACGATTTGAAATCATTCTATAAAGGTTGAAAGATGTGCAAATAGCAACCAACTCCATCACATTCTTATTAAATCTATAATTAAATTCTTGTAACAATGAGTCAATAGCAAATTAAAACAAGTCAACTTGACAATAGGGATCAATTGTAGCATGATCTTTTTGGCAATAATCTATAACTAATTTATATCTAACACTTATGTCAAGAATCCCAATTTCATATTTCTTACAAAATTTCTCCAACACAAGCAAAGTTCCCATCCATCTTCTCTCGATTGTTGGAAATGCTTTTTAGTAAGCAATAATAAACAAATTACATTTAGTATATGTAAATTAAGAATCCAAGTCCTCTATCCCCCAATTACTGACTCATTTTGTGCCTCTTTTCTTACAAAGTGTCATATGTCTCTTTTTTAATTACTAACTAATATACGTTTAGTTTTAATTTTGTTATCTCTTGTTTCCATTTCTCTTTCTCTATCCGCATGTAGTTGATAAATTGTGATCTTCTATTTGTTTGTTCCAAAAAAACCATGAACTTATTTTTTCTTATCCTCATCGATAAAAGATAAGATTTTTTTTTTCATTATGAGAAAAATAATAAATATTCAAATTTTGCTCTCAGTATAATGAAGGAAGGGATCACAATTCTTTTGTGAGAGAGAAGTTAAAATATGAGAAATAAATAAAAAATAAATTATTAAAATCAAACATGTCTTAATTAATAATTAAAAAATTAGACATATGTTACTTTTTGAGGGACGAAACATAGAAAGGCATAGATTGGGGCAGAGGATTTGGATTCGCTTTTTAATAGTTCTATTTCTCATCGTCATTTATGTGAAAGAAGCCTGCTAGGCAGGACTTTCTGCCTTGGGTTTTAGAGTTGGAATCCATTTTTGTCCTATGCTACTTGTATTTGTTCTTTTCTTTTCTTTTTTCTTAGATATCTCAGTAATAGATTTCCCCCACGATTACTTATTAAGCATTAATAAGAGACAACTGTTGTAATGAATGATTAGTAGGGGCCCCAAGAGACTTTCAAATCATGAAGAAAGTGCTGGTCGTAGGAATAGGGAGGTTGCAGTAATTAAAAGTGGGCGAAGAGCAAAAAGAAGGGAGGGGGACGCTAAGATGAAAGTCACGTCGTGCTTTATCTTTGTTTTCATAACTTTTGAACATATCGATCGATAGAGATAGATATTGAGCTTTGCGAGGAAATAAGGAAGCATGACCAGACTGCCATTATAAGTTCCCATCTACCATTTCTATTTCTCATTCCCTTTCCTCATCATTAGTCCTTTCACGCTAAATTCTTTTGCTATTGAGTCACTGACCCTAGCAACCCAATGATTGTTTCAAATTGTTCATTGGTCACTTGAACTTTCACACCTTCATTCCTAATTAGTATGGACTGTGTTGAATAGTTTAAAATTTGAAGAAAAAATTGGTAAAAACAATAAAAATGTTCATAAATGTTTAAAATTTAAACCCATTATATTTTGATTTTTTTCTTAATTTTTTATAACTAATTACATATTGAAAAATAATTTATTGCTAATTACCGGGTCTATGACAAGTGCAAAGGATGTGAAGAGAGTCAGTTTGAACTAGCAGATGTCCACTTGTCAGTGTGCATGGGTCTGTGAGCTCATCATTTCACTGACATCATGCAAGTGACCAAATGATAAAAGTTCACCAATTTAGAATATAGAAAGCCATCAGCCATGGCAGAGTGAGCCCTGTATTTCTTTCTTCTTCTTTTTTTAATTTTTAATTTTTAATTAACAATAATCATTTTCATCTGAGAATGGGACACACACTAATCTTTTCAGTAGAAACAGTGTTGGATTTGAGCCAAAAAAAAAAACAGGTAAAAAGGGAATGCGTATCAAAATCCAATCATGCGGGTGGACCGAAGCCTCTTCACTTTCAAGGCTGATGATTCGCCCCCACCAATGTTTTGATCAGTGGCTCATGATGATGTGACGTGTGCAAATCATTTGGTATTGGACTCTCACCACACCAAAGCCATCGCCCTCCCCCCGCTCCCCTAACTATTCCCTCTCTTTGTCGTTTTCTATAAGTACAGCTATGATTAGTCATGAGTCTGAATAGATTTAGATTGTGCCAAAGAAATATATATACACACACTACTAATAACTAGCATGCGAGATGAATATGGTGCTCTGAGTCTGACTGCTACTATTAATCTGCACGTTTTGGCCTCAAAGGATAACCCAGGGCTTTCAGAACTCTCCAACAACAAAAAAGGGTATATGCGAAATTATGCATGCCGTATGTACTAACTTTGACTGTATAGTGGGGTTGAAGTTGTGATGGGGGGTTGTTGCATTGTTAGGCATGGAGGCATTCACCATGAGTTTGTGGGCCAATATCTCTTTCGGCGTCCTGGACTATTTTACAAGCATCATTTCAACTTTGAAACACTTCCATTACTGCGCATTAATTGTTTGGTTAATGATTTAATGTCAAAGTCTCATAGCATACCAATTTTGCACTTCAAGCCGACGCATTGCACCCTCCCTCCAAAGAAATCTTCATTTTCTTTAATAATAATATTTTTTTTAAAAAAAAATAGTATTGAGCTCTTACAAGTAGTCCTTGCCAAATTTCATTTAGTGGAAATTTTAAGGGTTTTTTTTATTTTAAAAAAGATTTATTTTTAATTAAAAATTAAATTTTTTATTATGAAACATGATCATATCACATTACATAAGATCGATTCAAATTATAGTAAATTTAATAAATGATAAATATATTATCTACATTCTAAATATTTCAATATTTATCTAAATGTGGATATTATTTAGATGATAATGTGAGATTTATCAAGAAAATAGTGTAATTTAGAGATATATATTAGTAAAAGATTGTGATGGGTATTGATCTGTAAGGGGCTTTAATTATAAATAAGGGTCACCTTACCCTTATTTTATATCACAATTATTTTTCATTCCAAATATTGCTTCAGTAATACTTAAAGAGCATTTTCTCACGTTATTAGAAAATTATCAAAAGAGGAGGTAATTTTCTTGGTTCTTCAACAATCAATTAGATTTTGATTTTGTATACAATCTAGTTGGCCCGAAGCGACAATGGACCTAAAGCATCCTTCTGAAGCAATGGTGGACCTTTGAGAATCCTTGTAGTTGTCATAATTAATTTATGGCAGCGGTGGGCCTCTAAAAACTCTTATAGTTGGATCCTTTTTTCTGTGAGTAGAATTACAGTAGGTACTTTCATCATCCTTTTTTCTCCTCATAATTAATTTATAGTAAGGTTGAAAGTAATTTGGTCGCATGTGGTATCAATGCTTAAGCGAATACTTAATTAAGGAATGATACAAAAATGATCTTATCTGACTATATGTGTTTATTAAAAAATCGAAAATATGATATGCTATGGTAGCAGTTTATGTCAACAATATAAATTTGATTGGAACTCTAAAAGAGTTATCTAAAACTGTTGAAAAAAAAGTTTGAAGTTAAAGATTTTGGTAAAACCAAATTTTGTCTTTAGTTTAAAACTTGAACACAAAGCAAATGGAATACTTGTTCATTAGTCAACATACATTGAGAGATTGTTTAGATATTTTAACATGGACAAGGCTCACCAATGAGCACATTTATAGTTGTGATGTCACCATGTACAAGGCCAGATATTACTTTTGCGATAAACTTGTTGAGCCAACCCGGAGACATTAGAATGAGATAAAATATATCTTCCGTTATTTCTGAAAAACCATAGATTTGAGATTATATTATTCCAAGGATTCAACTCTGGTTTGGCATGTTTGGTTGAGATTCGTTATAATGTATATTTATAATTCTTGTTGTTTAACATCAGTTACAAATTCTCTCATTATAATTTATGAAGACAACGTTACTTGTGTTGCACAAATCAGATAAGGATATATTAAAAGTGATAAGACCAAGCATATCTGGCCAAAGTTTTTTTATACTTACAACTTCAAAAAAGTCAACAAGTTGAATAATCTTGCAGATCTTTTTGCCAAGTCATTACCAATGTCAACATTTGAGAGATTAGTATATGACATTGAAATATAGTGAAAGATTGATTTGTCCCTAGAGTAGCAAAATATTAATTACCTTAAAAAGTGGTAAGCCCCCATAAGTAGTAGATCCCATAAATGGCAATATGGTTTTATTGAGGGGGAGCAATTATGGATTTAGTATACTATACTATTTTTTCCCTTTGTTTGGTTTTTTGTCTCATTGGATTTTTCTAACTTAAGGTTTTTAAAAAGACAGTAATAGCACATCCAACTAGGCTACCACAATGGTATTCCATTCAAAGGGGAGTATTATGGAATATAGACATATCACACCATATTAGAGTAATTCAAATTAAAATAAATTTGATAAATGATAAATGTATCATCCATATTCTAAACATTTCAAGATTCATCTACATGTAGATATTATTTAGATGATAATGTGAGATTTATTAAGAAAAGAATGTAATTTCAAGATATATCTTAGTATGGGATTGTAATAGCCAATGATCTATAAGGGGTTTTAACTATAAATAGGGGGTCACCCCACTCTTATTTTGTATCTTATTTTTCATTCCAAGCATTGTTTCAATAACACTTAAAAAAATATTTTCTTAATATCTCTCTTTTTTTTTCCTATTTTTATTATTTCTTTTACAACATACTCATCATTAAATTAATTGTTCCTCTTAAATTTTTTTAACTGTCACGATTATACAAAGATATAGAAATATTTTGTTTTCTTCCCCTAGATCAATGTCTTTTCTTTTCTATTCTTTTCAAACCCCTTTTATAAACTTTGCACCACCTAATACAAGCATGGGCTATGAGTTAGGACCCGAAGTCCAAGGGACCAACTAGGTTAAAGGCCCAATCTCTAATTGGGCTGTTGTAGGGGAAACGGCTTATTACAGTCCCAGACCAAAGCCTGCAAAACGTTTACAAACCGGGAAGAGGTTTCATTGGCTAAAGCAACTATCTAATATCTTTCATTGCAGCCGATCGTAGAAGCTGGAAACTGAAAACCCACCCCACTGCATCTGCAAACTGCCAAACAAGCCCATACTGATTAAGAAAGATTTGGGACGAGAGAGAAAAATATAATTTATTTTTTCCCTTGTTGCCTTTATTTTCTGAAGGAGCGATTATGGTGACCCCTGGTTTAGTCTAGGGCCAGAAAAAATTACATATAGGGCATGCTTGATGAGGTAATACTTTAATTGATATTGGATGAGGTAAGTTTCAGGACATTGAACAGGAATTCTGCATTCATATTCTCGTTGATTAGAATTTAAGTAGTAATGTTTGTTTTTAATTGATGGCATGTTGATTGAAAATCAGAAGATGGCTTGGCCAACAAAAAATCAAAAGATGAAGGTGCCACTAAGGACGACTTTTGGGAGGCCAAAACAAAAGAGGAAGGTTCCCTTGTTTTAAGGGTTAAGTAATGAATCACGTTTGAGTATATATGTATACATGTATATATTTAATCAAGCAATTTGTTTGAACTTCATTGGTACAACTCAAAACAACAAAGACACTTGAAAATGACATTTCCAAGTCGAATATTACCCAATTCTTACTTCTTATTCAATCAAATGGAGAGAAAGAGAGAGAGAGTTAAATAACAGCAAGTAATTAGAAAAATTTTTAGTTTTATTTCTACTAACTTAAATATTTGAATCTATAGTCCTGCACAAATACTGTTTTTTTCCTTTTTAATTTGCGATAGTATTTAAATTGGATTTTTTGGGCTCAAATGCGATCAATTTATTTTTTTTAGGAATACATGTAAGGAAAAAAAAAATAATTTTGGGGGTGGGGTGGCTGGCCTGGCATGGTGGGGTTGGGCAGGACTTGAAAGTGGTTCCCACCTCACAGGAGAATGGCTAATGGTGAAACTGTAACGTTAAGTCTGCAAAAAGGAAAGTATTCGAATAAGCCAAGCTCCAAAAAATTCCAATTCCAATTCCAATACCAAGGTAGTAGGCAACTTTACAAAAACCAAACCAGTTAGATACTTGGAAAACTATCCCTCACTCCCACGCAAACAACCAACTACCTCTTCCAACTGCCCTTCCCTCTTTACCAGAAGCCTTTCCTTCTCAAGACAATTCCTAGGAAAAAGGAAAAAACAAAGCCAACATCGGGAAACAAGGAGCCCTATAAACAAAGCAACTGATCTTGACCCTTTCCTTTTTTATGTCCGAAAAGAGTCTTCGACGACGGCTTCCGAGAGGCCGGCGACCACGGCTGCCGTATCCATCACCGTCCCCAAGGCTACGGACGCCTCCTCCGCATCGGCGATCAGCGAAGAGATCGTCGAAGCATGGTGGGATTCTGAAGCGATGTGCGTCAGAGCCGTGTCTTTGGAGCAGTGTTGCTGAAGATGAGCAAAGGAGTAATTTATTGGGGTCTGAAGTGGAAGGGGCTTTGTTTAGGCCCCAAACTTGTACTGACGTCTTTGTTTCTTCTCCTTGTATTTTGGGTTTTGGTTCTCCTCGTTCTTCTTCTTCTCCAAAGCAGGTTTTTGAGGTACGCTCCTTGGTCAAACTGGATCCCGTTTTTTCTTTCTTGTTTCTTTTCTTCTTCGTTTTCCATGGCCTAGCTTTTGCCTACGGTATCGATTTTAGTTGAGTGATTTTAAAAACATTGGAATTGTAACAATGTATGCATAACACGAATTTGAACGTGGTAGTTATGGTTCTATTTTCATGAAGCTCGAAATCTTTGAGTCCGTGAAGAATACCCTTGAAACTAATCATAAAATTGGAGGAAATTCTTCGAAGATTTTAGATATGCAATAAATGGAAATAGAATATCCTTTTATCAAAGTATCAATAGTCATGAAATTAGGATGCGGTTAGTTTCACTTTAACAGCTCGTGAAATTTCATGCGAACTTATTATTTGTTTAAGGTTTGTGCTTGGTGTAATTAAAGTGAGAATTTCATGGTTTCACTTTCCCGTGTGATGTCATGAAACAGTCCAGTATCCAATCCAGAGTCCATTAGTCAATTAAGATCCAAATCCAATGACCTGATTTAGATGTTATCGCTTGTGATTGCTTGCTTGACCATTAGCAATTGTCTAAGAACTGAAATCTTCGATTGTTTGTGAAGTTTGGGATGCAGGGATACAACAAAGATGCTAAGGTTGTAATCAATGTATCAGTTGAAGGAAGTCCAGGACCAGTACGGAGCATGGTCAAATTGGGGTCCAGTGTCGAAGAGACTATAAAGCTTGTTGTAGACAAATATGCTGAAGAAGGGAGAACTCCTAAGCTTGATCACAGTTCGGGATTGGAATTGCATCACTCCTATTTTAGCCTCCAAAGTAAGCGGTCTCATTTTTTCCATTCTTTTCTATCCATTTGGTTGCAGATAACTGTTAATTGATTATGTTGTTCAAGTTTTATGAATTGCTGCTGTTCTATTTGATTTCCTTCTTTGGCTACACTTATTTGATAAGTTTTCGATGCTTTTGGTTGAGTAGGTTTGGATAAATCACTGATAATTGGGGATGCTGGTAGCAGGAGCTTCTATCTTAGAAAAAATAGCAGTGGCCGTACTAGCAATGGAGCATCTAATTCTTTTGTTTCAGAAATTGCTCCAGAAGGAGCGAATTCCCCTCCAGCTGTTCCACCTCCTACATATTTACTTACAGCTGTCATAGCTCGAAAACTCAGCAAAATTGTAAGAAGAACGCGTAGGCTCTGGAAGGTCTTGGTTTGCTTGCGATGAGGATATCCAGGATCATACCATTGTTAGAGTAAGACAACCTATATATTATCATTTTGCTCTAACAACAGTGATTCGTAATTCCTTTTTCCCATTTTTTTGATTGCTTCCTCCCATCTTTTTTATCGGGATTGGCTTTCTATTATTTACCATCATCATTCCTGTATGTCATTTAAAAATGTTAATATTACCTTGTGGTTTCCCAATTCACTTTTAAGGACACGATGCTGATTGTTCATTTTAATATTCAAAAATGAAAAGAAAAATGAAAATTTATTTTCTTTTCTTTTGAAGTTTGATAATTGCTTCTTGTTACATGACTTGAATCTCAAGCTGCAGTACTTTGATATGAAATTGACAGACCTGTAAATAAGTTTCAGCTTAGCATCAGTAAGACTGGTTATGAACTTGCATATCGTTTCTAATGAATCAATGTCTGAAAAGTCATTCTTGTTTTGAAGGGAGTTGTTAATATAGATGCAAGGAGGAGTGAACCAAAGAAAGAAGCAAGAACGATAGGTAAAGTTTCATGAAAGACCTTTAGGATGACTTAAAAAATTTATGTAATAGTCTTTTAAATTGGCCTTTCTCACAGTCCATTGAACCAGAACCATGCATTATGGGTTCAATCTAAACCAGGACGGAATAAATTTTATCATGATTAGAAACGAATATTCTGCTTCTTGGCAATAAAAATGTTACACGTGGAAGTGAGCCTGTATTGAAAAAACAAGGATTTGATCATGTATGCCGGCAAGGGCATTCAGGACTTAGTCGGTTCGCTGGCCCGAAGGGTTAAGTCAATAATTTTGGGTTTTCTTCAGAGTAGGGTTGCTGAGCCTCAACTGTTCCATCTAAACCAGCAGAAAAGCACTTGAGTGTAAAAGCAATGAATTTGACTCTCATTTACTTTTGAACGAAGGGACGAGAATTGGTTTGGTTGTCTTTCTCTTTAGGATGCAATCATCTAAAAAGTCATTGCTAATAACCTTTTGACTTCTTATTATTGTTCATGCAAAAGGGGGGGAGAAGCCTCCACGGATGCTAGAACACCTTTGGGCTTTTGGCCTACCATCATTAGTGTGCCTAATGGCTTAAATGGCCTGTATTATGATTTGGTCATATTAAGGAGAAATCTCTAGATTTACGAAGATATGCTAGGCACCTTTTAAAAAGATGAAACTGTTAGGTTAACCGACGAAAATGGAGATTTCAACTGACTCAGCTCGCAACAAGGGGTTGAGGAGGCCAAAGGATCTTTAATGTGTTGGTACGTCCCTACGTGGTAGTGTCACCTGCATGTGACTTGCATTAGATTCCAAATCCTAGATGTTCCCTTCATGTGTTTCTGGGTTTGTATTCCAGTAGCTTATCCAATGTACCAAGGGGGAAAAAACCTAAGATATTGAGGATTTTCTAATTTTAGATTTCAAGCTACTTGGCAAATAAAGTACACAACCAAATACTGAAAAAGAAATTACTAAATGAATGTCACACTCTTATACAAGTATCTACTGTTCGTCTCTTTCCCTTCCCCAATTTTTTTTAGTTTGTCTAATGCTTAGATTCCGGAAACTAGTACTCTCAAATCTAAATCCCTTTTCTTTGTAATAAGGAGGTTTCGGACGTTGGTCCTAGTCGATTTAATTTGTTTGGGTTCGTTCAGTTCACATGTCATTCTAAGGAGTAAGGGATTGGGCACTGGAACAATGCCCTTTGCACTTTGCAGTATAATGGCCTGAAGCAGATGGCTGCTACTGTTGCTAACTAGCTATGAAGTCCGAATTTGTTTCTACTTTCTACTATTGGCAAAAACAATAAGTGAGCCTCGTACCTGGACCGTCGGAAGACAGTCCCAAAAATGCTACAATCATACTAAATAAATAAATAAATCCCCTCATGATAAGCCAACAGGCTGCTTAACTGGACTGGACCGGTCTTTTTAACGTAGTAAAGGAACACAGCACTCCTCCTTCGGAGACCTTTTGTTGTAAATGGGTTATT